>NC_040035.1:27606193-27906193 GCF_003713205.1 Coffea eugenioides
TGCTCCTTGTAGCTGGTCGAACAATTCATCAATGTGGGGCAGTGGATACTTATTCTTAACCGTGACGTTGTTCAGGCCCCGGTAATCAATACACATCCTCAAACTTCCGTCCTTTTTCTTGACAAACAGGACAGGAGCTCCCCAAGGAAACCCACTCTCTTGAATGAATCCCCGCTCCAGAAGGTCCTGTAATTGCAACTTTAGCTCCTTGAGCTCTGCAGGGGCCATTCGGTATGGTGTTTTTGAGATGGGTAAAGTTCCAGGTAGCAGGTCTATCTTGAATTCTATCTCTCTTTCCGGAGGTAGGGCTACTAACTCATCAGGAAATACATCCGAAAATTCCTTTACTATGGCCACGTCCTCCACTTTTAACTTATCCGAGGGGGTGTTAATCAGAAAGGCTAAAAATCCTTGCGCCCCTCTACTTAGCAGTTTCCTAGCCAGAACGCCTGAAATCCAAGCAGATGAGGCTAACCTACCCCTTATATCCAACCTTAAGGTTGCCTCACCCGGAATACGGAATGCTACCACTTTCGTTTTACAATCCAGTTGGGCATTATACTTGGCTAGCCAGTCCATACCCAAAATTACATCATACCCTTTGATGGCCAGACTAATTAAATCCCCTAACAATCTCTTCTCTCCTACCCACAGTTCACAATCCTATAAACCATACTAGTAACCAAACGTTGATTCCCCGTAGGTGTACTAACTTCTAGGTCGTATGGTAAACTAGCAAGTTTTATATCGATGCCACACATAAAATCAGGGTTAACAAAGGAATGAGTGGCACCAGAATCAATTAAAACTTTGGCAAAACGGTAAAAAATAGGGATCGTACCTTCTACGACCTCTGAGGAATCTGGGACCTGTTGGAGTTCTAACGAATACACTCTAGCTGGCACCTTAGGTTTGGACCCATCTCCCTTAGCTGGTCCAGCATTGGTCCTCGACGGTGGTTGACTCCCCTTTCCGTCCTATTTTAGGACTGGGCAAGTAGCCAACTGGTGGTCTGCGCTTCCACATCGCAGACATTTGCCCTCCTTCCTCCAGCAGTTATCTTCCGTGTGGTTTGGCTTCCCACAATGCCCACAGGGACCGCGAGGTGCTGAAGCTGAGCCTCCCTGAAAATTTCCTCTTTGGCCTTGCCTAACTTGGCCACCCCTAGACGGAGTCCTTCTGCCTGTACCCGACTGTCATCCACCTCCCATTTCTCGTCCAAACTTGGAGGGGGTACTCTTCTTACCCTATCCTGAACTACTCCCAGGAAAACCCCACTTCTTTGTCTGGAAGTTCCGGACTTGCAATCTAGCACTCTCTACTCGTTGGGCCTTTTCCACGACCTCGCTAAATGTGAGAACCCGTATTTTCCCTTAATGTTTTCCTAGGATTTTTCCCCTTTAATGGCATGTTTTCTGCATTTTCTGGCGTAGGAAAATTTTCTTGGTGGATTTTATGGATAACTATAGTTGTTAGATGAGTTTTCTAGCATTGGGTAGTTTTTGAAAAATTACGGATAGATTATGGACGTGGGCCCCACTAGTGCGAAAAGTTCGGAAAAATTCGGCCAATAAGGTTAAGTTTCGGATACTGTGTAAAATTTATCGGGTGTTAAGAGATAAGTAGAGTGTGTGAAATGATTGATGTGAGAGAGAAAAGAAAGGATAGGAATGCATTAATGAAGTGCCACGTGTCACTTGGTGATTGGTTTTGACTTAAGAACACTATTCACCTTTTTTGACTTTTGACCAAAATTGGTTAAATATCTAAAAATTTCACAAAAAATCACCATTTTCTTTCACCTTGTGGCCGGCCCTCTCTCTTGCCAAGAAGGAAGAAAACTTCTTCAATCTTCAAGCTTTCCACTAGCTCAAATCATCCAAATCAATCACACCAACTAGTTTCCACTCCATACAATCTTTCCATTTAGTGTTAGTGGTGAGTTTGGTGAAGTTTTTGGAAGAGCTAAGGTGGTTTACAACTCCTCTTCTCTTGTTTACTAGGTAAGTGATGATTGAACATCCTCTTATATCTAATGATGCTTATTTTGTGCCTAATGGTGGCTTGAGTGATGGAATGTGTGATTTATTTCTTGATTTGAGTTGAATTGGTGAAGTTTTTATTTTTTTGAGGAATTTTCTGGTTTAATGTGATCATGGTGTTGTGGTTATTTATGATGGTTGGTAATAAGGGGTTATGACTCTAGTGGATGTAAATGATAGGAAATTGCAACCAATTTTGGGTTTGGAAGGAAATGTGAAAAGTTAGGGTTTCATAACCCCCTTTCTGTCCGGTTTTGGATCATATGGTTAGAGGCCGAATTGGCCTTTGCTTAAAACATGAAAGTTGTAGGTATTGGTGTGTTTGAGGTGCCTGTAAAATTTCAGGGAAATTGGAGTAGTGTAGAATGAGATATGTCGATTTTACTGTTGCTGTTCTGGGTGATCAGAATGTGCGAACTGCGATTGTAATCGTCTGTTTTGACTGGAATTACTTTGGAGTTGGATGTTGGTGTCTTCTGATGAAATGTAGCTTGATGTCTTAGCTAACATATGCCTTTGGAATCAATGCATTTGGACCTGTATAGACTGAGTTGGACTAATTACAGCATAGTGTGATTTGTAAACCTGTAATTACGGTTCTGGTTTGGTATTCTGCATTTTTGACCTAGTTGTGCTAGGATTTGGACTGAGTGGCCTTCTACATTGTTGTAGCCCTGTCTTTAGCTTCGAGATGGTGGGTCTTACACCCTCATCCGATAAGCGTAGAGCATTTTGTGCCATTACCGCAAAAGGAGGACGAAAACTGTTTTTTGTTAAGGTCACATGAGTGCATTGCTGGAATTTCTGGTTTGCTATAATGCTTGTATATGTTTATAAAACCCTATTGGGGTTGTGATTGGCATTGCTTTATGACTCGTTATCGAGTCTCATTGTACTTGTTTACGTGTTCTAGGGCGTGACGGTGGTTCACGACATTCTCTTGACGGAAGTGCTTGAAACAACACTTAATTGATAAGTGAGTATACTACTCACTTGGATGTTTATAATGTGGCTTTGCTATATGTGATTGTGATGCCTTGAAGGCTTATTTGGCTATTGGAAGTGATTGAGGTGAGGGTGTACTTGACCGCCCTCACCCCCTTGTGATTCCATTCATGACTGTTTACCGTTTCACTGAAATACTGCACTTGCTATATGAGATATTGAATTCCATTCATGGAAAACTGATTTGGTGTCGTTTGGACGAATATCCAACGGCCTTCTGTATTACTGAGCTCAACCCCGTAGGTAGTCAATTGAATCGAGCCGGCGAGGGCTTGGTCGTGAAAATTGACATGCCACGGGGACTGTACTGGGGAATCTTGTAGTAATGAGACTCTTGATTCCGGTAAACTCGAGTATTACCAAAAGCTACTGATTGGAGTGCGGGCCCGGTTGGGGTATGTTTGGTGGAAGGAATGGGAGTGAAGTGGGTTCTACGGTTGGTACTCATAAACGTTGACGGAGAGTCAATGAGATTGGATCAAGAATGTAAGCGTGGAAATGGGCTCTTGAGAGCCGTCCGTATCCTTTTACCGATTTGTTTTGCTTCCTATTTGGATACTTGCAATGAACGGTTATGCTTAAGTGATCTTTGTTGCTTATGTGATAGTTGCTCACTGGGCTTTAGCTCACTTTGTTCCATTTGTTTTCCTTACAGGAAAATGATCATTTTTGGAAGATCATACTTGTTGGTTGCCAAATTGAGCCATGTATATGTCTATTTTGAATAGCTCTTTGCATGAAACCCTAATGTGTATTGGGTTCATCTTTTGATTGGCAAACCGAACATGTGTATCCATGATGAATAGCTTTTGGCATGCCAAATTGGTTGTAAATGTTGAATTGCAATGTATTAATGGTTGGTTGACATTTGGTTGGATTTCTGATTAACTTGTATTTCAAACGGCAAAAGAAAAATTTGGCTACTTCCGGCCTAGTATCCGGATTCGGACATGGCCGGTACTGTTCATCATCGGCTTCGATTTTCATTTTTCTTTATTTTGTGATTTTGACTTGTTTGCGCGCGTGGGTATGTTCCGGAACGTATTAGATCGATGTGAACTGATCCGTAGTCCTGGCGAGAGCTGGGCAGGCAGCCCGCTAACCCCTTTGGTTCGCCTTAGGGGAAAGTGGGGCTGTTACAGTTGGTATCAGAGCCACGTCGCGTGGTCTCTGCGCGGAGTGAGACTGGGCCAAGGGATGTTATGGTCCTGCTTTTGGTGAAAGTGTTTAAAGGTATAAGTGCTCTTTTGAGCGTAAGCTATGAACTGTGCATGTCATTAGTGTAAGGATCATTAACATGGGACATGAGGAAGTTAAGTATGTATGTCGGGTAGGAATCTTTAATAAGGATGATTTACGCTTGGGACCGGCCGGCTTGAGTTGTGAATTATCTTGGATGGGATTCTTGGGCCCGGATACGAACGAAATAAGAGCGCCTAGGTTAGAGGACTTGGGCAATTGTGGGACATACGTGATAGGCCTTAGGAATACATTATTCTCTTTAAGATGAATGATATATTTTAAGTTGAAATGTCAGTTAACTAACGAATTAATGTTTGTAGGTATGGATCCGGGCAGTTCTAGCGGCATGGGACCGGGACCGAGACCTCCGAGTGCGAGGGGCCCAGAGGACCGGGTGCTACGTAAGCGGGCGATCCGCTATCGGAGGAGGCTTGGGGAGCCTTATAGTTTGTATTCCCCTTTTGGACAGGTGTCGCGTCGACCCTGTGAGTGCTGGTATACCTATGGCTATCCTGACGAGGTTGTTTTAGCGATGGATGACGAGCGTTATCACCTAGGCAGGACAGTTGAGACTTTGAGGGCGCAGCTGGAGGAGGCTAGAGAGTTTAGCCGTTGGCAGGCGTTGCGCGTTAGGGACCTGGAGCGGGATCTTCGACACACACACCAGCACCTCTTCGCTATGAGGATGCAGCTTAGGGAGAGGGCCCGGAGTATTACGTTTGACTGTGGGGTTTTACTAGACATGGCCGCGGAGGCACCACCACGAGTTACTGGTCCAGAGCAGTTAGGCGAGATAGATACTTTAGGTTCCGTTGGGAACCGGGACCCTACGGGAGGTGATTAGGGTTGGTAGATTACTTTTGCTAGGACTGGCATGGCTAATTTCTTTGGTTATTTGGTGGACTGACTAGCTTTTTGGAGCCGGAGTGCTCGTGTGCATAATGGGTTTTGTACCGACTGGAGGTCAGGTACTTTGTATATCTTTTGGTGTGGTTTTGTAAATAAATGTATATATTTGAGTCGTATCTTTTGGTACCTACGCTTTTGCGTGCTTTTCGTGTATTTGTTTTGTGTTTTTATTTTGTTTCTAGTTGGAGTATTACGCACACGATAGGTGTGGATCTATAGACTTTTGCACCACCTGATTGGTAAGTGTTGGAATTTGCTTTACTTGAACTACTTGGGACTGACCTCGAACTACCTGAGATTGATCTTGAGCTGCCTGAGACTGACTAGACTGAACTTCCTTGAGACGTGACCCTGTTAGGCGAGTGTGTTCATACGTACTCTTAATGGACCTAATTTCACCGAATATATGGTATGTGACCTGTAGGTGGACTTGAATTTGATGACTATTTACGAATGTGAATTGCTGGACAGAGGTTAGGCCAGTGTGTTCTTACCTGTACTCATGATCCTTGAACTTGAACTTGTACTCTTATTTGTGTTCATGCTCCCTGAACTTGTAATATTTGACCCTATTCTTGAACTTCTTCGTACTCATGTGGTTGTAGACCGGCTACTACGTTTCTGTAGCGGTTGAACTGAACCTCTCTGGTGGGGCATTGCTTGTTGTGTTGTCCAGCACCACCAGGGCCAACTTACTGAACTGAAATTCTTTGGTGAAGCATAGCCGTTGTGCTAGCTTGTTGTGTTGTCCAGCACCACCAGGGATGAATTTTGATTTGAAGCTTCGCTATACCCTGAATGTCTTCCAAATATCTGGGACATTACGTCCGATTTCAAGCCTTTTGCCTGTTTTATCTGGTTACGCGATTAACTCCCTACTGGACCACTGGACCATGACTATTTGATAAGTGATTGACAAGATCATGACTTGTGATAAGTAAGATTCGAATGTTTCTTAGTATTTGACTGACTTTGGGAAAAAACAAATTGGACCTGGTAAATACGAGTTGGAGTAGATGGAATTCTACTGCTTGATTGGTTTCTGAGCGATATCTTGACCGGCTTTATATAGGAGTTAGAATGTCGAGGACGACATTCTTTTAAGGGGGAGAGAGTGTGAGAACCCGTATTTTCCCTTAATGTTTTCCTAGGGTTTTTCCCCTTTAATGGCATGTTTTCTGCATTTTCTGGCGTAGGAAAATTTTCTTGGTGGATTTTATGGATAACTATAGTTGTTAGATGAGTTTTCTAGCATTGGGTAGTTTTTGAAAAATTACGGATAGATTATGGACGTGGGCCCCACTAGTGCGAAAAGTTCGGAAAAATTCGGCCAATAAGGTTAAGTTTCGGATACTGTGTAAAATTTATCGGGTGTTAAGAGATAAGTAGAGTGTGTGAAATGATTGATGTGAGAGAGAAAAGAAAGGATAGGAATGCATTAATGAAGTGCCACGTGTCACTTGGTGATTGGTTTTGACTTAAGAACACTATTCACCTTTTTTGACTTTTGACCAAAATTGGTTAAATATCTAAAAATTTCACAAAAAAATCACCATTTTCTTTCACCTTGTGGCCGGCCCTCTCTCTTGCCAAGAAGGAAGAAAACTTCTTCAATCTTCAAGCTTTCCACTAGCTCAAATCATCCAAATCAATCACACCAACTAGTTTCCACTCCATACAATCTTTCCATTTAGTGTTAGTGGTGAGTTTGGTGAAGTTTTTGGAAGAGCTAAGGTGGTTTACAACTCCTCTTCTCTTGTTTACTAGGTAAGTGATGATTGAACATCCTCTTATATCTAATGATGCTTATTTTGTGCCTAATGGTGGCTTGAGTGATGGAATGTGTGATTTATTTCTTGATTTGAGTTGAATTGGTGAAGTTTTTATTTTTTTGAGGAATTTTCTGGTTTAATGTGATCATGGTGTTGTGGTTATTTATGATGGTTGGTAATAAGGGGTTATGACTCTAGTGGATGTAAATGATAGGAAATTGCAACCAATTTTGGGTTTGGAAGGAAATGTGAAAAGTTAGGGTTTCATAACCCCCTTTCTGTCCGGTTTTGGATCATATGGTTAGAGGCCGAATTGGCCTTTGCTTAAAACATGAAAGTTGTAGGTATTGGTGTGTTTGAGGTGCCTGTAAAATTTCAGGGCAATTGGAGTAGTGTAGAATGAGATATGTCGATTTTACTGTTGCTGTTCTGGGTGATCAGAATGTGCGAACTGCGATTGTAATCGTCTGTTTTGACTGGAATTACTTTGGAGTTGGATGTTGGTGTCTTCTGATGAAATGTAGCTTGATGTCTTAGCTAACATATGCCTTTGGAATCAATGCATTTGGACCTGTATAGACTGAGTTGGACTAATTACAGCATAGTGTGATTTGTAAACCTGCAATTACGGTTCTGGTTTGGTATTCTGCATTTTTGACCTAGTTGTGCTAGGATTTGGACTGAGTGGCCTTCTACATTGTTGTAGCCCTGTCTTTTAGCTTCGAGATGGTGGGTCTTACACCCTCATCCGATAAGCGTAGAGCATTTTGTGCCATTACCGCAAAAGGAGGACGAAAACTGTTTTTTGTTAAGGTCACATGAGTGCATTGCTGGAATTTCTGGTTTGCTATAATGCTTGTATATGTTTATAAAACCCTATTGGGGTTGTGATTGGCATTGCTTTATGACTCGTTATCGAGTCTCATTGTACTTGTTTACGTGTTCTAGGGCGTGACGGTGGTTCACGACATTCTCTTGACGGAAGTGCTTGAAACAACACTTAATTGATAAGTGAGTATACTACTCACTTGGATGTTTATAATGTGGCTTTGCTATATGTGATTGTGATGCCTTGAAGGCTTATTTGGCTATTGGAAGTGATTGAGGTGAGGGTGTACTTGACCGCCCTCACCCCCTTGTGATTCCATTCATGACTGTTTACCGTTTCACTGAAATACTGCACTTGCTATATGAGATATTGAATTCCATTCATGGAAAACTGATTTGGTGTCGTTTGGACAAATATCCAACGGCCTTACTGTATTACTGAGCTCAACCCCGTAGGTAGTCAATTGAATCGAGCCGGCGAGGGCTTGGTCGTGAAAATTGACATGCCACGGGGATTGTACTGGGGAATCTTGTAGTAATGAGACTCTTGATTCCGGTAAACTCGAGTATTACCAAAAGCTACTGATTGGAGTGCGGGCCCGGTTGGGGTATGTTTGGTGGAAGGAATGGGAGTGAAGTGGGTTCTACGGTTGGTACTCATAAACGTTGACGGAGAGTCAATGAGATTGGATCAAGAATGTAAGCGTGGAAATGGGCTCTTGAGAGCCGTCCGTATCCTTTTACCGATTTGTTTTGCTTCCTATTTGGATACTTGCAATGAACGGTTATGCTTAAGTGATCTTTGTTGCTTATGTGATAGTTGCTCACTGGGCTTTAGCTCACTTTGTTCCATTTGTTTTCCTTACAGGAAAATGATCATTTTTGGAAGATCATACTTGTTGGTTGCCAAATTGAGCCATGTATATGTCTATTTTGAATAGCTCTTTGCATGAAACCCTAATGTGTATTGGGTTCATCTTTTGATTGGTAAACCGAACATGTGTATCCATGATGAATAGCTTTTGGCATGCCAAATTGGTTGTAAATGTTGAATTGCAATGTATTAATGGTTGGTTGACATTTGGTTGGATTTCTGATTAACTTGTATTTCAAACGGCAAAAGAAAAATTTGGCTACTCCCGGCCTAGTATCCGGATTCGGACATGGCCGGTACTGTTCATCATCGGCTTCGATTTTCATTTTTCTTTATTTTGTGATTTTGACTTGTTTGCGCGCGTGGGTATGTTCCGGAACGTATTAGATCGATGTGAACTGATCCGTAGTCCTGGCGAGAGCTGGGCAGGCAGCCCGCTAACCCCTTTGGTTCGCCTTAGGGGAAAGTGGGGCTGTTACACTAAAAGCATTGATTTGAGCCACTGCGAGGTCCTTCTGGATTTCGACATTCAAGCCCTGGATAAAACGCCTGATCCGCCGTTGCTCGGTCATGATCAGCTCAGGCGCAAATTTGGACAGGCGGGTAAATTGACTCTCGTATTCCGCCACAGATTGAATCCATTGGCTGAGTCGGATGAACTCATCTTCCTTCCTCTCCTGAACTAGAGGAGGGAAAAATTTCGCGTTGAATTCCCTTATGAAATTCACCCAAAGTCCTGGGCGTTTGTTCCCGTTCCCATTTTTGCCGTATTACGTTCTACCAGGAACGGGCCGCCCCTTCCAACTGGAAAACGGCAAAAGTCACCTGCCGTTTTTCGGTGTAGTGCAAGGCCGCAAAAATATCGACCATCTTCTCGAGCCACCTTTCGGCGACATCCGGATCGGGCCCCCCAATGAACTTGGGTGGAGCAAACTTTTGAAATCGTTCGAGAGCTCTGTCTTCGCTCTCGACGTGGTTGCCAGGGTTTCCAGATTAGGGTTTGGGTTTTGGCCCTGTTGCTGCACCACTTGTGCCAGTAAATTGGTCATTTGCTGCATAGCGGCAACGATTTGCACATTGGGGTCAGGATTAGGTCCAGATGAGGGTTTCCCAGTACCCCTGTCCGGTGTGGGTTGTCTATTTCCGCGCCCACGTCCCCGTCCACTACGTGTACCTTCCATGAACTCTACTTGGTCTAGGCAAATGTACTAAACCAATATAAGCACAATGTATGTAAGTAAAACCCAAAAATGTTTACAAACATATATATACATTCTAAACAAGGCAACAACACACATATCAACAACTAGTCAAGTCAAGTACAGTCAAGTCAAGTACAAACATGAACAATTCACCAGGGAATGGCCTTATCAAAAGATTATACATGTAGCTAATCCGACATACAAAACGGCTAGCTAAGGCTCTTTTCCCTATCCGTCCTATATACAGACACAAAACTATCCCAAAAGATCCTAGGAGTCACAACCTAGTCCGTCGTCGGGCTAGTGGACCCACCCGACGGGGTGGATTCACCCGATGCCTCGGCCCCTGTGCACGACGCCTCATCGCTCACTCCCTCGACCACGTCGGGGCAGAGGTTTAGGATCGATGCGGCTCGAACCTTAACCTTTCGAGCTCGCTTAGACTCGCGCTAACGTGTCTCCCTAAGTTGAGTGCAGAGGTCATCAATCTTATCCTCTACCTCAAGCACGTCGTACTCCAGTCCCTTAATACGCTCAGCTTGTTTCTCATTGGCCGCCCTAAGCTGGGTCACCTCGGCCTCAAGTCTAGTATTATCCGCGGCCAACTCCTTACGCTCCTCAGCCACGGCCCACACTAAGGCGTTAGGGTAGGCGTACTTGTGTCGACACTCGCAACGTCGGAGACGGTTAGCCGGGCTCCAACGCACAATGGCCCCTCTTGGGCGGATCTGGTATGGGATCACTGGGAGCGCTCCACGAGGTCGCTCGCCCGGAGGGCTATCACTTGGCTCACCCCGTCCGTCCATCCTACACCAAAAGAAGAAATAAAGGTAAATAACCTTAAGGAACATACTTAACATAATCCTCAAGTCGAGCCTTTCTAATACGCCCAAGCCAATTCAAACCTAGGCTCTGATACCACCTGTGACAGCCCCACCTTCCCCTAAGATGAACCAAAGGGGTTAGCGGACTGCCTGCCCAGTTCTCGCCAGGACTAACGGTTCAGTTTAGAGCGATCTAATACGTTCCGGAACTTACAAACGCGCGTAAACAAGTCAAAATGTCAAAATAAAAAAAATGAAACCGGAGTCGGCCATGAATAGTAACCGACACGTCAAAATCCAACCAAACATCAAGCAAGTATTTACATGTGGAAATTAAGCATATACAATCCAAAGTGGCATACAAAAGTTATTCAAAAGTGGATACATGTACGGTTTGCCAAATCAAAAGAGAAACGGACCCAAAAGTACATTTAGGGTTTCAATCAAGGAGCTATACAAAAGATATGTCCATCTAGCTCAATTCGGCAACCAATTATCAAATCCAGTCCAAAAGTATTTATTTTCCTATAAGGAAAACAAAAGGAATAGAGTGAGCTTACGCCCAGTGAGATAATACCACTCAAGCAACCAAGTTCATATAAGCATCAAGCTTTTCATTCTAATACATCAAAAGTAAGCAAAGGCACACATCAATAGTGGTGACAAAAGGATACGGGCGGCTCTCAAGAGCCCTTTTCCTCGTTTGCATTCTTGATCGGATCTCATTGACCCTCCGTCAATGTTTAAGAGTAACCAATCGTAGGCTCCACTTTACTTCCATTCTTTCCACCCAACATACCCCTACCGGGCCCGAACTCCAAACAGTAGAAATTTGGTAATACTTGAGTATACCGGAATCAAGAGTCTCACTACTACAAGATTCCATATAACAGTCCCCATGGCTCGTCAATTTTCACGACCAAACCCTCGCCGGCTCGATCCAATCGACTACCAATGGGGTTGAGCTCAGTCGTATCAGTAATGGTCGTTGGATACTCGTCCAAGCAACACCAAATTCATGAACCAATTCAGTATTTCATGTATCATTCAATCATTGCAGTAAAACAGTAGACAGTCATATGAGATACCAAATGGGTGAGGGCGATCAAGTACACCCTCACTTAATTAAGTTCAATGAAGCAAATAAGCCTTCAAGGCATCAAGTTCACATATACCAAAGCCACATTGTAAACAACAAGTGAGTGGTACACTCACCAATCAAGCAAATGATATTTCATGCACTTCTGCCTAAGAGCGTCTTGGACCACCGTCACGTCCTAAAACATTCAAATGAGCACAATAAGACTAGATTACCGGTCATAAACCAAGTCCAAATACCACCAAAATAGGGCTCCATAAGAATACATAAGCACTAGAGTAAACTAGGAAAATCCGGAAATGGAATTAAGCTTTAACCCAAAGAAACAGTTTTTGACATCATTCATTTTGCGGTTTTGGCACCATTGGCACTACGATTATCGGATGGAGGTACAAGATACACTGTTTTGAAGCTAAGAGATAGGGTTACAATGTTGAAGAAGGCTACTCTGTCCAGTTTCGAGTATAACCAAGTAAAAAATGCAATATACTACACCAGAACCGCGAAAACAGGTTCACAAACCGCATTCTGGTTCAAACATCATAAGTCAGGCTACCTAAGTCCAAATCAAGTAATTCCAAAGCCATCCGAAAGCTAAGATACACGGCTACAATTCATCAGAAGACCTCAACAACCAATTCCGAAGTATTCCCAACCAAAATAACCAATCACAGATGCAATTATCAAATTCGGGTAGAACCAGGGCAGCAGGGGTATTTCAGTCTTTTCTCAAGTTACGTTGTTCCGATTGACCAGAAAGTTTGTAGGTATCTCTAAAATATTATTCCCTACAACTTTCATGTTTTAACTCAAGGCCAATTCGGCCTCTAACTATGAGCTACAGTGCCGGGCAGAATGTAAGAACATGAAACCCTAACTTTCCAAATTTCTTCCAAAACAGAAATTTCCTGCAATTAACCACTTTTTCCACCTTCTAGCTTCCTTAAATATCATTTCCAATCATCATACATGACCCCATAATAATAATCATATGAAAACAGAAAAATCACCAATAATTATAAAACTTCACCAATTCAACCAAAATCAAGATATAATCCATAAAATTACATCTTAAACTACCACAAATCATGAATTAAACATCATTAGATGGAGGAGAGGGGTTCCTTCACTACTCACCTTAGCAACACAAGAGAGGGAGCAACTAATCACCTTAGTTTTCCAAACAACTCCACTAAACACCTCACAATCACTCACTTAAGGTTTTCTATGGAACAAAAGCAAGATTAAGTGGTTGATTTGGTAGATTTGAGCAAGATTGAAGCAAAAACTTGAAGAGTTCTCTTTCTTTCTTTCTTGGAGAGGGCCGGCTATGAGCTTGCAAATTTGGAGTGAATTTTGGTCAATTTTTGAGTTATTTTAGTAAAAGGGTAAAAGTATGAATAGTAGTCAAAAGTAACCACTAACCATATGGTGACACTTGTCACTATAATTAATGCATCTCTATCTCTTTGTTTCCTCTCACACCAATCCAAATAGCAACCTCTAATAATCTCTTAGCACCCGATAATTTAAACCCAGTGTCCAAAACTTAACCTAGTTGGCCGAATTTTTCCGAACTTTTCGCCTTAGTGGGTCCCACGTCCGGTATACGCTCTTGATTTCTTAAAAACTAACCAATACTAGAAAACTCACATAAAAACAATATTTACTCATAAAAATTATCTAGAAACTTTTTGAATAAAGAAAATGCAGAAAACATGCCAGTAACCCGAATAAAACCTAGAAAATGGGAAAAAAATTACGGGTTCTCACAATCAAGCTCCTGGTGATGCAATGGGAATTTGGCTCCTGAGAGCCATCCGTATCCTTATACCTTGAGATGATCGTTATGTGTAGTGTTATTGTTTCTTTTAAAACTTTACACTCGCTCATTTTGAGATTGCTACTTGAAGTGTTATTGCTTACTTTTATGAACTCTTCATGCTCGTTACTTTGCTACATTGGAAACTTGTACTTATAAATAATAGTCAATCTGCTATTTGGAACCTCACTGGGCTTTTAGCTCATTCCACGCCATTTGTTTTCCTTATAGGGGTACGAGCGAGGCGTGAAACGTGTACAGATTAACGTAGTCTAGTTGTTTTGACTTTTGTAATTGTACTCGCACTAGTCGCTCGATTAGGGTTGAATGTTCTGAGATCTTAAATCTTTTGATGTATTTGGCACTGTATGGATGGTTGAGATAGAAATGAATGTATTCGTATGTTCCAAACATGGGAACTATTATTTCGTTTATTATTGAGATTGCATCTTATTTTATTTGATGTGAGTGAGTGAGTTCTGGCAAGAGTTGGGCAGGCGGTTCGCTAAACCCTAGGGTACGCCTAAGGGAAGGTGGAGCCGTCACAGCACACTCCCAGGCATAAATCAACCAAGTCATATCTTACGCTTACCACTTCCATGATTCACCACTTATGCTCAAGAAGAGCACTGCATCCTTTATACACATTCATATAATTGGGACCCTATCACCACTTGGCCCAAGTTCACTTCGCGCAGAGACCACGTGAAGCAGCTCTGGTACCAATTGTGACAGCCCCACCTCCCCCTAAGGCGAACCAAAGGGTTCGGCGGACCGCCTGCCCAGCTCTCGCTGGGGCTCACTACAGTCTTCAAATAAATTACAATGCAAAACTCAAATATTACGTCTTCAAAAGCTCCACGAACTTACATACCACAAGTGAATCGAATACTAGTTCCCAAGCGTGGAACGTACACATACATTCGTTCCAATTCCAAACATTCATACAATCCCCACTATTACACAAGATGAATCTAAATTCAAACTGTACAAGAGACATTCCATCCAGTCACAAATAAGTACTATAAGTGCTTCATTTGTCTCGAGCCCTGTGGGGAGAAAAAATATTTTGGAATGAGCTAGAAGCTCAGCAAGTGTCTAGGAAAATCCGGAATCAACCAGTTTCACAATAATGTATTTAGATGCTGTCATGAATCAATAATCAAATGTACGTTTATTGCTCTTGTGAGCCAGTGAAATCCGCGTACTTAGATCTCCAATCCTCAAACAAATCCAGTAACAGTCATTCAGTAATAGGGAGCCATCGGTGCTCCAAATAAACAGTGGTGGAGACGTTGGTTCTAAACACCAGACTTCCCAAGAACTCATTGGAGCCAAATCATTTCATGATACACGTGCAAGCACTCATGATATGCAATCGAGTAAGCAATGCAAGAAATAGTTCGAAAAGTAACTTTGCAAATAGTTGTTGCATCACTCACCAATCACAGCTCATGAACCTCATCCATTATAAATTAGTGCCTTGTTCAAGTCCAAGCCCTAGATCACAAATATCATGTCAAGCAAAAGGAATTCTAAAATCATCATGTGCCACGTGTGACCTCCTGTCGACACTCCGTCGACTACCAATAAGGGTCCGTAGAACTCCACTTACTCCCACCGTACACCTTATCACCCACACTGGCCAGTCACCTCACAAAATGGCTCGAGCAAACAAAATTGAGCTTGGTTCACAAGCTCGGTTCATAAACTTGGTTCACATACTCGGTGAATCGGATTCACAAACTTGGTGATCTCAGACTAGGTCGGACTGACTTCGACCAAGCCCTGACCGGCTCGAATAGTCCATCTAGGGCTTGAGATCGGGCCCACAACTTCATCATATTTCACAAATTTCACAAAAGTCACCCCGAGCTACAAGCTCAAGGGGTTCAGCACCAAAATAATTCATATATACACAGCTCATAAAGAAGCACAAGTACAAATTAGGGTTTAGGTCGAGTGTGATCAAGTACACCCTCGCCTAAGTACCCTCTCATCCACACCAAAGCACATAAGCAAGTTATACACAAAAACGGCCTGAATACTTACACAAAAGCAAGTATAGCAAAAGAGCGAAGATCACGTCGCGTATAGTAGCTAGTAGGACCCACCGGCTCCGTCTAGCTCACCACCGTCTGAAATAGAAGATTGCATCACAATATATCACAAACGGCTACTAACATGCATAACTCAAGTAAAACTGCAAAATCGGCACATGCATGCGCGGAAACGGCATACGGAAACGGAAATGGCAGCATAACCGTTTTGGTGTCAAAAACTGTTTTGAAAACAATCGAAGCTACGAGTGTCAGATCAAAGTGCATGAGGTACCGTTACGAAGATAAGAGGAAGGGATACAATTTTCATGAAGACACCTTAATCTAGATCTGAATGGAAGCAGGTCGAAATTATGGAAAACAGTACCAGAAGTTTGCATTTTAGGGTGACAGACAGGGTCTGTTTGCTGGACCCTAACTCACAGCTCACAAGTCCAAATGAAGAAATTCCAAAGGAGTTAGACAGCTATGTCATAATACTAAAACTTTTATGTTTTGTCCAAAACCTGAATCAATACCGGGCAGGGTGGAAAACGGGTCCAAAGTTCCTGTCAGAACTGTCCAAATTCAAAGGCAGTTCTGACAACCGTTCTTGTTTTGGTCATAACTGGAGCTACGAAACTCGGATTTGGATGTACTTTATACCATTTCGAAGCTAAGACTAAGATCTACATTTCTTATGAAGGGATCAATACCCAGTTCATACGTTATCCAGGCGAACCGAGCATGGCCAGAGGCCAAATTTGAACACGTAACACAATCCAGTGTTCCAAATAGGAGAGATTGTTTTGGCTATAACTTGGGCTACACTGATCCGTTTGACCTGAAATTTGGCAGACACATTAAGGACTTAAGAGGCTACAACTTTCATGTTTTGAGAAACTTCTGAATCAGCACGCAGCATAAAGAAAAATGGAACACAAGTTCGGATTTGTGGACTGCCCTGTTTCCAGTTTTTGCCGGTTTTTGAACTTTGCAAACACATGGTCCATTGCTACGATTCTTATACAAGTTTTCTAACTAATTTTATACCAAATAATACTACATATACCAGATCCTAAAAGACCTACTAATGGTTCGAAATTTCTCCCCAAATTACCACAAAAATTACCAAACACCAACCACAATCTAGAATCCAATCTCACTAGTTTTGCACTCACTTCAAAACCCTAACCAACTAAACCCTAGCCAAGCTAAACTAACTTCCATTGATATTAGAGTTTCATAACCAAACCTGCTTTTGTTAAGAACCCAGCATTCAAATGAGATAATCACACCAAAAGTTCCATTATCAAGTCTAATCACCAACCAAATCAACTAAGAAAACCTATAACAAGAAGCCCTAATTTCTCTTGGCTTGACCGAAATTTAAGCAGCAAAATATCACCAAGATGAACCATTAAACTCCATATAATCACCATCTATATCATATAAGATCATAAAAACAACAAAAGCATCACCTTTCATGGATTCAAGACTTAAGCACCAAACTTTAACTTCCAAGAGAGATAACTTACCTTCAAGTAGGCTTTGTAAGTGATCAAACTACCACAATCAAGTGCTAAGGTTGTTACTTCAAGCTCCAAAACCAAGATGAGTGGCTAAACTTGAAAACTTGGAAGAAATTTCCTCTTTTCCTTCTCTCTCAAACTCGGCCCTCTCTCTCTTTCTTTTCCTTTGGTTTTTCCTTTGGTGTTTTGTTGTTTATAAGCTTGGTTCTCTCTTGAATATTCTAGATTTAAGCTTAGTCATCAACCCTACATCAACCCTAGGAGATATTTCCCAAACAACCAATCACATAAGAGGTGGGATTTTACTTCCTAGCCCTTGCAACAACACTTTCTCTTTCTTACACTCTTGCCCACAAACATTTGGAACTCTTTCAATTTACTCCATAGGACTTAAACTTAATCTAGTCCAAACTAACTAATCTTACTTAATTTCTCTACTAATCACCCCACTAACTTAATCATCTACACTTAATCATACTTTCTCCATAATAAAAACAATTAAACAACAACCTTTATAACATTGGTAAAATTAGGGTTTTAAACCCAACTTAAGCTTTCTAATCTATTGGAACACTAGAGGGTTTACTAGTCTGAGATTTTCTACCTTTTACACTTACTTAACCGATATAAAATAAATCGAATCCTATACTTACTTGTACCAAAACACACTCTAGTCTACCAAACATGAATTACAACTCAAATTTGTGATTAATACAAAAACTAGGATTTTATAAATAATCCAATTTAGGGTTTTCTAATAATTTAGTACAAAATAGAACAAAATGCTATTAATATCACATAATTTCGAAATTAAGGACTATCCGGGGTCTCACAGGTTCGGTCTAAAACATGGAAAAATTTGCAGTCCAAAAACAAGGTAAGACTGAAATTACACTTTTAAACTAACCTTTGCATATAACCATCACTAATTGCGATTAAGGCTAGAAATTCCACCTTAACACTAACCTAGCTTATACTAAGCATATACATGCCAAATCAAAGATGAAATAACTGAGATAAAGTCTAGAAATATCACTAATATGGAACTTTATCATCCAAACTTCCAAATCACAAGAATTTCCATAAATCATTCAAGATCCACAGCTTAATCACAAGATTAAAGAATAAAAGAGAGCTTCTAAGAATTATACCTTCCAAAACCTTGAAAACAAGCAAAGCAAACCCTTTTCTTCTCAAAACTCTCCACCCTTAGATGTGAAGTTAATCGGAGTAGATCTTGGCACTTGGAAGAAAACTCTCAAGATTTGGTGAAGGAAATCAAAGGTAAAATGGAGTTTTCTCTCTTTGTTTTGCTCCCAAGAATTTCGGTCAGCTTGGAGAAGAAAGAAAAGTGGCTTTTGAACTCCAAATGAAGTCAAAAGGTGAAGACTTAATCACAAAGAAAACTGTACGATGACAGAATCCGGTCAGAATCTGGCCGGATTCAAGGCAGAAGCTTTGCAAATTTTCTCAAATGACCATGCCAATCCGGCCAAGTATCTGGCCAAGAACTGGCCGGATATGCGGCCGGATTCTCTAAAAACACTGCTCACCAGAAATTTTTCTTTCTTCTTCTTTTGGGGCGTCACAATCTTCCCCCCTTGAAAGAATGTCGTCCTCGACATTCCAACTTGTACTAATCAGGTCCAAATAGTCCTCGAAAGTTAGTCAAGTACTAAGAATCACTCTAATCCCACTTATCAAATAATCATGATCCACTAAATAGCTAAACGAGTAACCAAATAAAACATGCAAAAGGGCTCGATTCAACCAACTGGCCCTGAGTTGGACTTAAAGTCCTAGATATTCGAAATATTCAGGACATGACTTAGCCTCAAGTCAGAAATTTTACCCCTGGCGGTGCTGGATAACACAACAAGTTAGCACAACGGCTATACTTCACCAGAGAGTCTCAGTTCAGGTATTTGTCCTTGGCGGTGCTGGACAACACAACAGGCATGCCTTACCAGAAGACTGGCGGTGCTGGACAACACAACAGGCAATGCTCCACCAGAGAGCCTCAGTTCAACCGCTACAGAAGAGTAGTAGCCGGTCTACAACCACACATATAAACATGCAAGTCCGCAAGCAGGATCAACGTCAAACAGATCCAAAACCTTGAAAAATACGAATAAGAACTCACTCGCCTAGCCTATGCCCAGTAATTCACTTTCTCAAGTAGTCACAGCATTCAAGTCCACATACAGGTCATATACGAATCAAGTGACTTACTTATGCGTCAATGAGATACCATATATTTAGTCAAGTCAGGTCCATTGAGGGTACGAAAGAGCACACTCGCCTAAACAGGTTCAAGTCTCAAGTGAGCTCAGCCTAGTCGGTCTCAGGCAGTTCAAGTATTTCAAATCCCAACACTTACATGTCGGGTGGTCTCAAGGATTAGTGGACAACCATTGGAGATGCAGATAAAATGCTCTTTTTAACCAAACAAGATTTCCTGGAAAATATTCATATTCTCCATCTCACATTTCTTGGAAATGTCCGAGAATTCCAGGAAGCAAAAAGAAAAGAATTCTTTCAAATAAAATGTTTATCTTATGATCGACGAGATCTAAATAAACATTTTAAAAAGATGATTAAGTTATTTTACTCTCTTGGTGCAGATATTAATCTCAAACAACCGTTTATCAGTTCCCTTCCCAAGCCACTTGCAGATGGTGCAGAAATGTATATCCATAATAAGTATGGATCAGTTTTAAATCTCACCATTGGCCAAATCAAACAAGCAGTTTTCCTATCTCTTGATGACCTTTGTCATAAGAGGAAAGTTATTCGAGAATATCTAAAAGGAGATGTTTGTTTGGACCAAGCCTGCAAAAAGCCAGAGCTAATAACCAAGGGAAAATGCCAAGCCTGTACTCCATCCCAGAGACGAAAAGGATCCAGAAGATTCAAAAAGTTCAAAAGCTTTACCAAGGCCTATAAGAATTTTCCAAGAAAATCCTTCAGAAAGAAATGGAGATATTTTAGACGAAAGTCTAAAAGGTTCAGAGGCACAAAAGGCAACAAATGTTTTATCTGTGGAAAGCCTGGACATTTTGCAAAAAATTGTCCTCAAAATCAGAAGGGAGTAAAATTAATTTCAGAAATTCAAAATGAACTTCATTTTTCCATATCTGATTTAGAATCTGAATTTTCTGAACAAGAGGAGCCTACTGACACTACTCTATTGGCTTTACAGGTCCCCGAAGAAATCTTAAGTATTGGGCCTATTGCTATGGCAAATAAAGAGAAAAAAGAAGAGAAGTTTATCCACAAACTCTTATTCATATCTTGTTGGATAAATATTCTAAACCTATACCTCTTATTGCATTTTTTGATACAGGTGCCCATACTTCCATCATGAGGAAGGATATCTTACCAGACTCATATTGGATTCCTGAAGTGAATAAGTTTAGAGGAGCTGATGGAAATCTTTTTGAAACAAGATTTGTCACAAAAAATCCCATCACTCTCAAACTTCTCCCTGATTGCTGTGTTAGTTCAAAATTTCTGGGAGCAAACTTTACCGGTAAGGACTTGTTGTTAGGATTTGATCTTTACAGGCAAAATAAATATCTTATTACAGGGAATGGGATAAAATCAAAAAAGTTTTTTAAACCTTTCATTGAAATCCCAAAGCTGTATTTAATACAAGAAGAAAGTGTTCAACAAGATCAACTCCAGCAGTTTCAAAAGCAGATTATTCAAGAATCATGCTCAACAAATCATCAAGAGTTTTTACAAAAGTGTGATCATCCTTTGTGGGAAAATTCTGAGTTTTTTATCCGACTTCATTTTAAGAAAAATGAGGATATCAATCCCACAAAAGCTAGTCATTCTGGAATGAATCCCAATGACACAAAGCTTGCAGAACAGGAATGCCAAGAACTTTTAAAGTTTGGACTCATTGAGATTTTTCATTCTCAATGGGCCTGCCAGGCATTTTATGTTAACAAAAGATCTGAACAGGTAAGAGGGAAAATGAGATTGGTAATCAATTACCAGCCTCTTAATATTTTCCTGCTTGATGATAAGTTTCCAATACCCAACAGATTTACTATTTTTTCCCAGATATCCAAGGCCAACTGGTTTTCTAAATTTGATTTAAAATCTGGATTCTGGCAGTTGGGAATTCATCCTGAGGATAGGCATAAAACTGGATTTTGTATCCCAAATCATCATTTCCAATGGAAGGTGATGCCTTTTGGATTAAAAACTGCACCTTCTCTCTTTCAAAAAGCGATGATAAGGATATTTCAGCCTATCTTACATTCCGCACTTGTTTACATTGATGATATTCTTCTTTTCAGTAATACTTTTGAAGAACATCTTGAGTTGCTTAAAGATTTTCATCATCTTGTTAAGCAATACGGGATAATGCTTTCTGAAAATAAAATGTTTTTAGCTCAGCAAGAAATTTCATTCCTAGGCATGAAAATTGCTAAAGGAAAATGCACTCCTGAGCATGTTGGACAATCCATTAAGGATTTCCCTGAAGAAAATCTTTCAAAAACCCAGGTCCAACAATTTCTTGGTGTTGTTAACTATGTCCGGGAATTTATTCCCAAAGTTTCTAAGCACATTAGTCCTTTGACTAAAATGCTTAAAAAGACACCTCCACCATGGGGTGTTTCACAAACCCAAGCAATCCAAATCCTCAAGAAGGCACTCCAAGATCTTCCCACACTTCATATTCCATCAGATGGGAAAAAGATCTTACAAACAGATGCCAGTGATAAATATTGGGGAGCTGTACTACTTGAAGAAGATGAACAGGGAACAAAGCATTGTTGTGGATTTGCTAGTGGAAAATTCAAAGTTTCCGAACAACATTATCATTCCACATTCAAAGAAATCCTTGCAGTCAAGAATGGTATAAAGAAATTCTCTTTTTTCCTTATATCCCATCATTTCTTGGTTGAAATGGATATGGGGTCATTTCCTAAAATGCTGCACTTTAAACAAAACACTGTCCCTAATCCTCAGTTACTTAGATGGTCAGCATGGTTTTCCCAATATTCTTTTGATGTCAAAAACATAAAAGGGAAAAAGAACATTGTTGCTGATTTCTTCTCAAGGAAAGAACCTTTGCCTCAACAAGACCAACCTTGTTTCATGTTCTCACCTGTTCGTTCTGAACCCCCAGATATTCACCAAATTCCTCATCCATGGGAAAAGGAGGATATTGAAAGAATCCGAAATCAATATGAATTTGAAATATTCAGTTCATATGGAGGTTCAATCTTAAATCCCTTTGGAACTAATCCTGAATATCATTTCTGTCAAATTTTCATTGCCAGACATGATGATTTTCCAAAATCATTGTTATGGTATTTTTGGTGTCTTTGCCATCAATATCATATTCTTATGGAATTTCAATCACCTTTCTTTAATCAGCCATTAAATCCAAACCTTCAAGTTTTCCTGCAATGGTTTCGACCATTAACATATTGGTCTGGATTATTTTCAACTCAGTCTAAATATGTTATTTTCCATTTCCATAGACCTTGCAATCTGCAAAATAACCAAGTCCAATCCTGTCCAAGTGCAGTAATTTATAAAGAAATGGATCATACTATTTTAGACCTTGATGATGAGTATGAGGAAGCACAGAGATACATATTTCAGGAAAACAGATGCATTCCTCCTGAAATATGGCCTGGTCACTATGGATCGTGGAACTACCACTCAAGTCATCCTCATTGGACCAGAATCAAACGAACAAAGAAGGAGTATCAGGACAAAATGAATGACACTGTAATGCAAGATTCCCAAGACCCTTATCATAACACAGGATCATCACAGGATTTTCCATCATCCTCAACAGTTTCTTCCTATAAATTCAAAAATAGAACAGAATGGAAAAGCATTGAGAATAGAAGGAGGAATGCACAGGCACATCAATATCACATTGAAATGCTTAACATTACAGATCCAGCTACCACACCATCAGATACCCCAGATGATGAGTACCAGTGGGCTTGGAATGATGTTGATATGGAAGATTCCCCGTAGAAGAGTTGTTTGTTGTTTACTTTTCCGAAGAGTCGTTTGTTGTTTACTTTTCTGAAGAGTCGTTTGTTGTTTACTTTTCCGAAGAGTCGTTTGTTGTTTACTTTTCCGAAGAGTCGTTTGTTGTTTACTTTTCGGAAGGGTCGTTTATCCTGAAGGGCCAAATTCTATTTCTACAAATAGAGGCCAGTTTTCATTGTAAGGGATCATCGAGGAAAATATCAATAAAATTCCAAGTTTGCTTCTATCCCTATGGCATTCTAAGTTTTTAGTTTCACCAGGGAAGGCCGAGAGATCCTCATAACTGCGTGATTGTTTAGATGTCCATAGCTTTGCCATAAGTTGTTCTTGTGATAAAAGTCCCTTGAACTTTTGAAGGCCCAAAGGAGAGAGGCTGTTGTGTTCGGGAATACCTTCAAGGAGCAAATTATGGTTCTGATATGGTATCTAAGCAGACACTCTGGTATTTGGTATCAGAGCCAACCCTGGTGAATCTTTTATACAAAACCTCTACTCTTGTCATTCCAATCATATGAATGATTTCCCTGACTTTGCTAATATTATGCAACAACATGATGTTTTAAATTTTTGGATTTTACGTCATTATGATAGTCTTGATGCATGGTATGAACATATTCGTCAAATAATTGGAGGTCCTCACATATATGATAAATATATTGAACTGACTAAAGCTCAGTGTTATGAAAGAATTGAACGATATCAATCTGAAATTGTTCAGTATTCTGAGTATCTTAATCAGTGGTCTTATAGTATTGTAAGTAGGCAAGTAAAGATAGATCTGTTGTATCATCGTATTTCTGTTATTTCTTCAGAAGAACGTGTGCAAGTAGATAGAGAAAACTCCAAAAAGAAAGTTGTTATTAATAAAGACCTGAGTATTACTCGTGTTTAAATTATGGCTTCTTCTTCTTCTTCCAAGTTAACCAGAAGTGGTTGAACCTGATGACAATGAGGAGGAAGGAGAAACAGCATTTTATCTGCATCTCCAATGGTTGTCCACCAATCCTTGAGGATTCCAGCCAAATGAGCTGTAAAAATTGATAAAATTTCAAAGTGAGACTCTTCTGTCAAATTTTGGGCAAGCATCCAAGCATGGAATTCATGGAACCTTGCTTCCCACTTCTCAGGTGGAATATTATCAATTGTAAACAGAGGTACTCCCTTTGATTTTGGAAAAGTAGCTCGTTGGGTTCGATCAAATGATGTTTCTCCTTCCTCCTCATTGTCATCAGGTTCAACCACTTCTGGTTCTGGATCTGCCATATGAATCTGAGGGGTACTTTCTTCGTCGGATGAGGATTCTAAAGTATCAGTTGTTGATATTGTATCATCATCTGAAGAATTAGAAAGACTGCTTTCTTCGGAGCCTGTATCTTTAGAGGAATTATCATGAAATTCAGTATAGGTTGAAATATATGGAACTGAATCTTCATGAAGTTCATCTAGCACTGTTGACAAGGGATTATCATATACCCTAGTAGCTTCATTTGCTTTCCTTTCCTGTTCAACAGAAAAAGTTGGATTAGTATAGGTACTAAACATTAATGAAGCCGGCGGTTCTTGTTGAGAAGATGACGGCTGTTCAATGGCAGATTGTTTGGCTTTTCTTTCCCTTTCAGCTTCAGCCTTTCTCTGTTCCTTTTCAGCCATTTTCTTTGCTATTTCAGCATCCTTTTGAATTTGTTTATTTTTACGATATTCTCGTAAAGTTGCTGCAATATCAAAAGGTTTGGTAACCTGTGGCTGTGGTGTTGAAAAGTAAAGAGATGGTGATGGAGTTGTAACTTCACCGAAATAGAAAGGTGTCGGCCAATTCTGAAGTGGTACTGCACCATTCATGGGACCTACCTTAAAAAGAGGTGTGGAAGACCCTACATCATATGTAGGAACTTGACCTGTGGTTTTCAAGACATGTAGCTGATTTTGGATAAACTTTGTTTCTTTTTCTCTGTTGAGAAGAAAATCAGCTAAAGTAGATGGATCAGAGGGCAAGATGTACTTAAGCTCTTGAAGTCTTTTTTCAAAAACTTCAATCATGTGAGACACCTGAGATTGCTGAGTTGAGACCGTAGTATCAATTTGTTCAATCTTGTCTTTGGCCTCTGAGATGTTCTTATGAATGGATATAAGGGCAGTGTTTTGAACAAGAGAGTTCTCAGTTTGCCAATTTAGAACATCTTCTGTAGGATTTGGTCGAACAGTTTCTCCACTTGGTAAAACTGTTGAAGAAGTATTTTGGATTTTTGGAGTATGTCTAGCACCATTCTTATTGAAAGTTTCCAATTTTGGAAAATCTGCTTCACTGAACATAAAGCATTCTTGAACATGAAAAGTTGGAATTCGAAGTATTGGTTCAGATTTACAGAATGGTTGAAGAGTCCCTTCCTTTTTGGATTCTTGTGCTTCTTTGTCCAAAATATCAAGACACTTTTGATAATAAGGATGAAGATCCTTTTTTGAATATGAACCAGGTGTCTGAGAAATTTTTGGAATCCAATCAGAAGGAATTTGATAACCATTAAACTGGCTTGGGGCCTACCTTAAAAAGAGGTGTGGAAGACCCTACATCATATGTAGGGACTTGACCTGTGGTTTTCAAGACATGTAGCTGATTTTGGATAAACTTTGTTTCTTTTTCTCTGTTGAGAATAAAATCAGCTAAAGTAGATGGATCAGAGGGCAAGATGTACTTAAGCTCTTGAAGTCTTTTTTCAAAAACTTCAATCATGTGAGACACCTGAGATTGCTGAGTTGAGACCGTAGTATCAATTTGTTCAATCTTGTCTTTGGCCTCTGAGATGTTCTTATGAATGGATATAAGGGCAGTGTTTTGAACAAGAGAGTTCTCAGTTTGCCAATTTAGAACATCTTCTGTAGGATTTGGTCGAACAGTTTCTCCACTTGGTAAAACTGTTGAAGAAGTATTTTGGATTTTTGGAGTATGTCTAGAACCATTCTTATTGAAAGTTTCCAATTTTGGAAAATCTGCTTCACTGAACATAAAGCATTCTTGAACATGAAAAGTTGGAATTCGAAGTATTGGTTCAGATTTACAGAATGGTTGAAGAGTCCCTTCCTTTTTGGATTCTTGTGCTTCTTTGTCCAAAATATCAAGACACTTTTGATAATAAGGATGAAGATCCTTTTTTGAATATGAATCAGGTGTCTGAGAAATTTTTGGAATCCAATCAGAAGGAATTTGATAACCATTAAACTGGCTTCTTTGAGATGCAAAGGTGTCAGTGTCTGGATCTTGTGGATCCAGGTCTGGTTTGCAGGGTCGGGGTTCAACTTGTTTTGATTTTGATTTTTTCTTACAAGATAAATCTGGTAAGTCAAAACCAAGAATATTTTCAAGTTGACAGGAGTCACAAATGTTGCAAATATCAAAATAGATATGACCTGAGATAGGATCCTGAAACCATGATACTGGGAGTCCTTCGTTATCAAAATATTTGATAATATCTTGGCTTCGATGTACCTGCTGAAGATTCTGAGGATGATCATCATGTATTTCCCATTGTTTCTCAAATTCTGAGGGATAATACATAGGTACCTGTGCACACATAATAGAAGGATGAGATTTTGAAATCAAATCTTTAAAATGAGAATGATCAAATGAAATTGATGTTCTCCCTTCTTTGGTATGAGATATCCTTGAATTTGAGGATTCAAGGGGTTCATTTGCTTGAGCATGCAAATCTTCATAGTCTGTAATCCAGTCATTTGGTAATAACTGGATTAAATCTTGCTTTGAGATTTGTCGGGGAACATGAGTACAAGAGGCACCATTCTTTTCATCAACTCTTATTAAAAGAGCGTTTTCTCCTCCTGGAATGGCCAGATCAAGGGCATGATTCTGAACACGATAGACCATCTGGTAATGGAGGGTTGCTGCGATGGCGTCTGACACTTGTTCTGCACCAATAATTTGTACCTGTACTTTAAGAGCTTCAAGCAGATGAGGATCTGCTAAAGACATGTTAAAATTTGGGAAAAGGGTGACAAAAACAGTTTCAGCATTTAATGTAGTTTCAGTTGTTGCAATACAAGCATGCTGGTATTGTTTGAATCTGGTATCCAATAGTGCTAGTCGAGCAACTATTGGGAGTCCTTTCCTCCCATGAAATGATAGGGAAATCCTGATAGCTCCAAAGTGTATATGGGTATAACCTTGCTGTTTCCATTGCATAGGGAAATCATTCGGAATATGCAAAGTTATAAACTGTTCTTTCCTGGTAGCAGGAATTGGATGTTGATCAACCTTTGATGCTTGAATGTATTCTTTAACTCCTTTTGGATGTGATCTTATTAAGGATTTAATAACATGAGTAGGAGAAAAAGATTGTTTACCGTAAGCGCTATAAGGATTGATAGTCGGAATAGAGGTAGGATTAACCACCTCTGGTTCAATAGAAACTTCATACAAATAATCTAATTTATTACTATGTACTGTCTTTATTTCCAATCCACTATTAGTAGTAATAGAAGAAAACTTGGAAGAAGAAGAAGAAGCCATAATTTAAACACGAGTAATACTCAGGTCTTTATTAATAACAACTTTCTTTTTGGAGTTTTCTCTATCTACTTGCACACGTTCTTCTGAAGAAATAACAGAAATACGATGATACAACAGATCTATCTTTACTTGCCTACTTACAATACTATAAGACCACTGATTAAGATACTCAGAATACTGAACAATTTCAGATTGATATCGTTCAATTCTTTCATAACACTGAGCTTTAGTCAGTTCAATATATTTATCATATATGTGAGGACCTCCAATTATTTGACGAATATGTTCATACCATGCATCAAGACTATCATAATGACGTAAAATCCAAAAATTTAAAACATCATGCTGTTGCATAATATTAGCAAAGTCAGGGAAATCATTCATATAATTGGAATGACAAGAGTAGAGGTTTTGTATAAAAGATTCACCAGGGTTGGCTCTGATACCAAATACCAGAGCGTCTGCTTAGATACCATATCAGAACCATAATTTGCTCCTTGAAGGTATTCCTGAACACAACAGCCTCTCTCCTTTGGGCCTTCAAAAGTTCAAGGGACTTTTATCACAAGAACAACTTATGGCAAAGCTATGGACATCTAAACAATCACGCAGTTATGAGGATCTCTCGGCCTTCCCTGGTGAAACTAAAAACTTAGAATGCCATAGGGATAGAAGCAAACTTGGAATTTTATTGAACAAGAAGACTAGAAGAAGGATGCAAAACCAGAAGTTTTCTCAACAATTCCGGCCACCACCATAATCTATCAAAACCCTAGCCAAAATCTTATTGGACAAGTCCTAGATAACATTCATCATTTCAATCTCCTCATTCGGTTAAGTCTCGAGTACAATACGAAATCCTCTATGCTTTAACCTGTGCCACTACAACTTATCTCAAATTCACTTATGATTTCTATTCACGTCATCATACACTAGACCATGTTCCTTCCAAATTCACAAGCATTTTCTCAGGACAAGTATCGAGTACTCAAGTACAAGAATCCAAAACTAAGAAACTTTACGACTCAGGCCGTACACTCCCAGGCGTAAATCAACAAAGTCATATCTTACGCTTACCACTTCCATGATTCACCACGTACGCTCAAGAAGAGCACTGCGTCCTTTATACACATTCATATAATTGGGACCCTATCACCACTTGGCCCAAGCTCACTTCGTGCAGAGACCACGCGAAGCAGCTCTGATACCAACTGTGACAGCCCCACCTCCCCCTAAGGCGAGCCAAAGGGTTCGGCGGACCGCCTGCCCAACTCTCGCCGGGGCTCACTACAGTTTTCAAATAAATTACAACGCAAAACTCAAATATTACGTCTTCAAAAGCTCCACGAACTTACATACCACAAGTGAATCGAATACTAGTTCCCAAGCGTGGAACGTATACGTACATTCGTTCCAATTCCAAGCATTCATACAATCCCCACTATTACACAAGATGAATCTAAATTCAAACTGTACAAGAGACATTCCATCCAGTCACAAATAAGCACTATAAGTGCTTCCTTTGTCTCGAGCCCTGTGGGGAGAAAAAATATTTTGGAGTGAGCTAGAAGCTCAGCAAGTGTCCAGGAAAATCAGGAATCATCCAGTTTCACAATAATGCATTTAGATGCTGTCATGAATCAGTGATCAAATGTACATTTATTGCTCTTGCGAGCCAGTGAAATCAGCGTACTTAGACCTCCAACACTCAAACAGATCCAGTAACAGTCAAATAGTAATAGGGAGCCATCGGTGCTCCAAATAAATAGTGGTGGAGACGTTGGTTCTAAGCACCAGACTTCCCAAGAACTCATTGGAGCCAAATCATTTCATGATACACATGCAAGCACTCATGATATGCAATCGAGTAAGCAATGCAAGAAATAGTTCGAAAAGTAACTTTGCAAATAGTTGTGGAATCACTCACCAACCACGGGTCATGAACCTCATCCATTATAAATCAGTGCCTTGTTCTAGTCCAAGCCCTAGATCACAAATATCATCCCTATCATCTTTTGGCATTTTAATCACAATTGAAGCTACACTTATCGAATTGAGACGAATCTTATGGCATTACGAAGCTAAGACATAAGTCTACATTTCTTATGAAGACCTCCAAAGCCGAATCATACATTTTCATGGTAAAAAATCGAAATCTCAGAGAAAATGGAAAACTATCCGTGAAACAGGGCTTATGGACAGTCAAGGGTATTTCGGTCATTTCACATGCTACAGTATTCCAATCAATTTGAAATTTGAAGGTAGATAGGTAACTCAAATATCTACAACTTTCATGTTTTGTCCAAAAGCTGGTTCGGTCTAAAACATGGAGAAATTTGCAGTCCAAGTTGAGTCCAAAAACAAGGTAAGACTGAAATTACATTTCTAAACTAACCTTTGCATATAACCATCACTAATTGCGATTAAGGCTAGAAATTCGACCTTAACACTAACCTAGCTTATACTAAGCATATACATGCCAAATCAAAGATGAAATAACTGAGATAAAGTCTAGAAATATCACTAATATGGAACTTTATCATCCCAACTTCCAAATCACAAGAATTTCCATAAATCATTCAAGATCCACAGCTTAATCACAAGATTAAAGAATAAAAGAGTGCTTCTAAGAATTATACCTTCCAACACCTTGAAAACAAGCAAAGCAAACCCTTTTCTTCTCAAAACTCTCCACCCTTAGCTTGCTATCCCCTTAGATGTGAAGTTAATCGGAGTAGATCTTGGCACTTGGAAGAAAACTCACAAGATTTTGTGAAGGAAATCAAAGGTAAAATGGAGTTTTCTCTCTTTGTTCTGCTCCCAAGAATCTCGGTCAGCTTGGAGAAGAAAGAAAAGTGGCTTTTGAACTCCAAATGAAGTCAAAAGGTGAAGACTTAATCACTAAGAAAACTGTACGATGACAGAATCCGGCCAGATTCTGGCCGGATTCAAGGCAGAAGCTTTGCAAATTTTCTCAAATGACCATGCCAATCCGGCCAAGTATCCGGCCAAGAACTGGCCAGATATGCGGCCGGATTCTCTAAAAACACTGCTCACCAGAAATCTTTCTTTCTTCTTCTTTTGGGGCGTCACACCACCTCCCCCAAGGGCGTACCCCAGGGTTTGGCGGACCGCCTGCCCAACTCTCGCCAGGACTCATTCACTCTTAACAAATAAAATAGGATATAACCTCAAGAATAGGTGAAATAACAGTTCCTAAACTTGGAATGTGTACTTACATTCATATCTTTCCCAAACATTCATACAATCCCAAATATAACAAAAGTTGTAAATTCCAGATATATTCAACCCTAACCGAGCACTAGCGCGAGTACAATCGCAAAATTTCAAAAATTAGACTAGGCTAGCCTGTACCAGTCTCACGCCTCGCTCGTACCCCCTGTAAGGAAAACAAATGGCCTGAAATGAGCTAAAATCCCAGTGAAGTTCCCAAACAAGTAATCAGGTATAGAAATCAGGGAAACGTTACATTTAACAATTTGCACAGTAATATCCAGTCATTCAAGAAATAAACACTCAATCATTGGAAGGATACGTGCTCACTTGGAGCCTTTCATTCAATCATTCACCAATCATTTTCCTTATCCCTCCGACATTAGAAAACATTTGCAAGTGAAACCTCCACCAGTTCTTGACATTCATTCATTCATTTCATTTCCCGCCACTAGCCAATTCACTGGCCAGTCTCCACCAATTTTCGTGGTCATACTCGAATATACCAAAACACTGTCCCAGGGTCACCAACTGCCCGACCGAGTCCGCTTCTGGCTCGAGTCGACCAGTAACGAAGGGCAAGGGCCCAATTCAGCCAAAAGGCTTACATTCATGCACAAGTAGCATTCAATCATTGAAAATTCACTTTGGCTTGGGTCGAGTGCGATAAAGTACAGACTCGCCCATCGAAAATCCATTTAGTAATCCTTAGAAAGCATTTAACATTCAAGCAAACATTCACAAATAGTCACATAGTCACTTATTGTACAGACACACAAGGAACACTTACCAAAGATTTCGTGCTTGTCAAAATCACGTTCAGGTGTAACTCCTTGGTTGGAGTCCAAATCTGCGATACAATATCATTTAAAAGCTTAAAATTAACAAGGGTTCGAAACTTAAGAGTTTCGCTTTAAACAGATCAAGTAAATGAAACTCGTTTAGATAGAATTCATGTTACGTATCAAACTCTAGAAAATTCATGCTCGCTCTTTTGGTGTTGCTAAAGAAGCAACTAAAACTTTGGAATTCGTATTTGCGTCCAAAATATGAGGAAACATATTCCGAGTGGTCACTACTTTCATTTTTCCAAGGGTACGAGTTTCAGTCAAATTTCAGCTTACATACCTCCATGAAAAAGGACTTGAATAACCTAGATAATTCAAGCTCAATTCAACCCTAACTCTTCGCTCAAACTACAAGTGCACACATCTAGTCCTCAAATGAAAATTTGAGCAGCACGCCCTTTGTATTTACCTATTTCCCAGTCATTTATGGCTTCATTATTTTTCCTAGATCAGCCTCAAAGTCACACACAAGCAATGTTACCACCATAGCCCTTCAATTAGGCTCCAAAATCATCCAATTATAACACAAGTCTAATAATACAACCGGAAATCAGTTTTGAAGACAAAAGGCTAAACAGCAGATTTGACATCTTATAGCATTTTGGTCACAACTGGAGCTACGTTTATCAGATTGGGGTACACTTTATACCGTTCGAGCTAAGACAAAGGGTTACAACTTTCATGAAGACAAGTCAACCCAGTTCACATTTGATCAAGGTCAAATTTGCAGATTACAGAACCAGAATTTCAATGTCAGTTTGGTTGTCAGCACTGGATTTGGATGACAATAACTCAAACTACAAAATTCCGATTGAGGAGTTTTCAGATGCGTTGGAAAGCTGAAACATAGAGCTAAAATTTTCATGTTTTGACCAAATGCTGATTTGATACGGATCAAAGTGAAAAATGAATCCAAAAATGTGAAATCTCAAAACTGTCCACAAAACAGTACATTTGGCAGTCAAGGGTATTTTTGTCATATCACATATACAGTACTCGGATTGAGCTGAAATTTTACAGGAAGATTTTTAACTACATTTCCTACAACTTTCATGTTTTGAGCAATACCTGATTCAGCCTCTATCATGGACGAATATGTAGGTCAGAAACAGGGCAGATTCATCATCAATGCCGGAAATTATACCCTAAGCTGGAAAATCCTTTAGGCAAGTTAAACTAGCCTATAAAACTTCAATTTTTCACATAGCAAAGTTATCAAAACATGGAAAACTCTCAAGCATCACATATTAGCAGAAAATTCACTATAAAAACTGAAAATTTCCACCACACCACTTCAAACCATAATATGTCTCATAAAACTACATATTTTGCAACCCTAAACCACAAGGATGCTAGTATTAGAAGTAAAGAGAGATTTCTTGCCATAAATACCTTAAACCCTATGCAAAGAGGCTACCAACACCTTTATCTTCCCAAATCACTCCATAAAAACCCTTAAGCTTCCTAAGAGATCCACTTTTATGGACTAGTTTGCAAAACTAACGGTTGAAATTCAAGATTCAAGCAAGGAAGTGAGGTGCAAGATGAAGTCTCTCCCTTGTTTTTCCTCTCTCTATTTTCGGCCAAGACAATGAAAAATGAAATGGTTTTGGTTCAATGTTTATAAGATGAAGACTAAGAAAGGCTTGGTCAAAGGGTCTTGGTCAAGACCTTGGATGGATTTTTGACAAATGGCACAATCACAAATATTTTCACCAAAATATCTTTCCTTTCCTTAGTCAATAATGGTGGCTGACTTTGTGAGGACCCAAAAATTTTCTTATTTTATCGTATATTATTGGCTTATTTTAATAATTAATTGCCCATTTTCTCCGAATAATTTATTTCAACCATTTTAAACATATTTACATGGAACTATGACTTACGTATATATTTAAAATGTCCCGTTATTAAATTTATGTTTTGGAAACTCGTTTACCGAGATGTAGTGAATACGTGTATGGAGGCAATAGTCGATTTGAGAGTACAGTGACCTTGGAGATTTGAGGACTCATACGTTAGTCTTAAAATAGGTATTTTTATGATTAATTATCCAAGCATTAGTTAGTTATATTATCGTTACAAGAATTCCTTAGAAATTTCACTTTATCGCGCACAAGTTGGAAATTCGCGTTTTCCCGCGCGTGACTAATTGAGGGACTTTGGACAGTTATTTTAGGACTATTAAGAGTGAATAATAATAGTGTTAAAGGAAGCGCATTAGAGGTTTAGTGCACAAGTGAAACAAACCCGAGAGGAAACGGGCACGAAACGAGCGCGTACGCGCACTATTGGAGAGTTGACTTTTGTGCACCTTAGAGCCAACTACCAAGCTTACTCTAGAAGCTTTTCCATCAGCCACAACTCTCTCCTTTATCTCTCTAAGCAGCCGTGCAACACCAAGGAAGAAGGAGCAAAAAATTTCTTCATCTTCATCTCACTCAATCTTGCACCAAATCATCTCAAATTCCTACCACACCTTGCAAATAACTTGGAGATCATCTTGGGCTAAGAGAAGAGCTTCATTCTCACGATTTTCTTGGAGCTCAAAGGACGGAAAATTTCTGAGTCCATCATCTAAGGAGGTAGCTAATCATCCAACCCTTGAATCTTAGCTTTTGTAAGTTAGATTACACTTAGAAGCTTGTAGATTCATGTGGGTAGCTTTGGATTGTTGAAAATCACGTGGGCTCTATGAAATCCCACAATGGACTTGATGATCTGATTTGATGAGTTTGGATGTTATTTGAGTTAATTAAGTGTTAATCTAGTAGAGATAAGTGAAAAAAGTGAAAAGAAACTCAAAGGAAACCAAAGGGAGGAAGGGGCCGAATCTGCCCTGTTCTTGCCGCAACCTTAGTTCGAAATTTTTGTGATCAAATTGCCTTCATTTTGATATAGATATGTTGTATATGTTGTGTGGAAAGTTTCCACAAAAAATCACTTGATTTGGTTGGGTAAATGTCTGGATTTCGAAATTTCTTCATGGCTGGAAAACGTGTCCAGAGTTACTCTGGCACCGAATTTCAAATGACCATAACTCTTTGGTCCGATGTCAAAATCGAGTGCTGTTTTTGGCATTAGAAACTAGATACTTCCAATTTTCTAACGGTATAAAATGCATCCCCTGATTTGACTTGAGTGAACCGTACTAGCTTTTCAAACTTACCTATTCTGTTTTGTTACTTTGCTAGAGAGTCAATGAGGTGCTGGGACTTGTTGCTTAAATTTGAGCTAGCAATGGACAGAATTTTAAAATAATTCCTTGCGATGAATTGTAGCTCTATGAATGTAGTTTCCAACACCACCAACCATGCTTAATTTCAAGTTGAATTGACTGAGTTATGGCCAAATTACAGACCTGCACCAGAGAAAGAAAACCCTAATTTTGGGCTAGCCAATGGCTTATTCCGAATTGGGACTTGTTATTTTGAAACTTTTGGTGTCAATCACCTACCAAATGTATTTTGGATATTTCTTAGACCTTGTCTTCATAAATGAACAGGATTTGAGTCGATTTCATTGGCCAAAGGTTCAAAAAAAGGAAAATGGAAGCATAAGGCAGAATAGCCTTGTATATTCTTAGAAATTTAGTGTTCTTGTTAACTGACTTTTCGTACGAATTTTTGCATGAAATTTGATAGAGGAGTAACCCTTATATGGTAGTGTAATAATACCAAATTTGGTGCCATTTCCAGTCCATTTCAATGCCCAACTGAAGTCCCAAAGTTCATGTTTCAAATCTGGAAATTCTTGATCAATGAGGAATTTTTAGCCAACTTTGAGCTGCTATATCTTGGCGCTCAAAACTCCGATTTTAGTTTTGCTTATTGTGTTTTAAACCTTGATTGTAATTCTAATTGAGTTTCAAATTTGAGAGGCTAGTTCACATTCTGTGAATTTTGCCGAATTTCCAAAATTTGCCAAAAACCAACCCCGAATCTGTCTTGGGAGTCCAAATCAGCAACTTTAAACCAAAATTTGAGTGTCTTCCGTTTTGAATCATGGAAAAGTGGCTTCTAGGAACCTTTAGTACTTTGGAATTAGTTTCCAATGGTACCAAGTTTTCCAATTTTGGACCTACGGAGAGTGAGATATGATTTTCCAAATAATGCACCTCAAATCTGGAATTTCTGAACTTGAAGGCTATTGAGTTTTTAGAAACTCTCCATTTCCCCTCGAAATTACTTGACCATTTTACACTTGATTTCAAAGATGAAAATTAGTTTTCCTTGTATTATTAAACCCTACTTTTGAGTCTCGATTTACATTAAGGCTCTCTTTCATGATATTTTCTTAGATTGTACAAGGGTACAATCTCTTTCTTGTTAATAAGGGGTTTAAAAGTGATAGTGTTTAATTGTAAATTATTTGCTCAGGCACTCAAGGAGACCTTCAAGAGGATCTCACAAGGGACACCTAAATACTTGATTGTGCACCACTCTTATTTTGACTAGGTGAGTGTCAAGTGCATGACTTGATGTATTTACTTGATCTATCTTGCTTATATGCGTGAATGTTACTTGATGAGACGAGTGTATACTTTATCGCACTCGCTCTCCTTTACTTGCATTGAACTTGATTTTTTAAAAGTCGATTGGAGTGAATCTCATCGATAAAATGTACTTGTTTTCGTGTGCATGTCGTGTTATCGTGCGTGTCGTGATGTCGAGTGGAGTGAACTTCCTCGACTTATGGGGACGCCCAATTCTCTTAGCCAATCTTGCAACTCGAGCCGGCATGGGCTTGGTCGAGAAGCTTGATAAATTAAGAGAATAACAAAACACAATTTGATCTTTTGAGATCTTGTTCGGCATACTCGTGGAGTATCGCCCTTTTCGTGCGTGTTCTTAAAACAAAACTTTGATCTCTTGAGGTCTTGTTCGGCATACTCGTCGAGTATCGCCCTTTTCGTGCGTGTTTGGTTACGGATCCGAGAGGGTGGAATGATGGATGGAGGAAGTAATAAGTGAAGTTTCTACGGACATAATACCTACCCGAATGACGGAGTGTCATCACGAGGGGGTATCGGATCGAGCCGTGGCGAAACAAGTGGAAATTAGCTCCTGAGAGCTCCTGTATCCTACTCAAGTGTGTTTAATTGTTAATCGTGAATTACTTGACTTTATCGCTTTATTTATGGTATAAATGTTATTGATACTTGAACTACGTGCTTGCATGATTTTCTTGGCCTCACTGAGTATTGGCTCATCCCATTAGTTTGTTTTCCTTAACAGGAACTGGAATGGAAGAAGTTAAGGAAATGCGACTTGAGACACTTTTGTATTAATGTTTTGATTGTAATCGACTATACACTTTTGGATGTTGTATATTTTGGGGAAAGTGATTGTAAGTTTGAAATTGTGATGTAAGATTGAATATTTATGTATGGAAATGACTTCGTACCTTTATTTCGATTTTCATTGTTAGTATTAGACTTTAAGTTTGAATTGGATTTTGTCTCGAGTCCTGGCGAGAGTTGGGCAGGCATCCCCCAGATACCCTTAGGTTCGCCCTTGGGAGATGTGGGGGCGTCACAGTTGGTATCAGAGTTTAGGCTTCAGATCTTTTTAGTGTATCCTATGCTTAAAAGTTTAGGATGCTGGACTGTGGGACTGGTTTTAAAGTTAAGTGACCGCTTGTAGGGATAAAAATTAGAATCGCTTCGCATAGTATCTGCGCGGGGTGAGTTTGGGCCAAGTGGTGTTATGGTCCTTATTATATGAATGAGTAAAGGTTTAAGTACTCTTCTAGATCGTAAGCTGTGAATCATGAATGTGATAGGTATAAATCCTTTATCTTGATATTTGGGGAAGAGTAGATATGTATGCTGGGTAGAAATTTCAAATGTGGTGATTTACTCTTGGAACTGGCTAGCTCGAGTTGTGAATTATCTTGTTTTGGATTCTTGTACCCGAATACTTAAGAGTTGAGGGCAATGCTAAGGATTTGAGATCTCCATTTGCGAGGAATAAGAATGGACTAACGTTTTGTGAAAGTGAGTACAAGAGGTCAATGGACGTCAAGTTCAGGTAGTAAGAGAAGTGAGACATCGGACGGAAAATATTTTAACCGAGTGTGGGACAATATTGACCAGAGAGAAGTGGAATGTAGTTGAGCCTAAGAGAGAGAGGTAGAGAAAGATTGATGGATGGTCCTATGTAACTCAATAGGATCCTAGTGTTTGATATGAGTCGGAAATGAACGAGAAGATCAGACCTACCATTATTATAAAGGATTGACTTAGTTGGGTATCTAGTGAGGTTCTTCCTTGTGAGGTTCTAATAATTGTTCTACACGTATCTTGTGATTGGTCCTGTGGACTAGACCTAGAGTGATAGGCTTTTGACTTTTGTGACTAGGAATAGTTGGGGTGATGCTAGTGCTGAGGCCATTGTATTTTTGTATGACTGTGTGGTTTACTTTTGAGACACTTGACTTTACTTTAGTCGTATGTGACTAAAAGTACTTTTGTGGCACCTGTGTGCTATATTTTTGTAATTCCCCCATGACTTGTTAATTGCATGAAATCTGAAGTGTTAATGAATGTAAATTATTGTTATTCCCAATGTTTCTTGATTGGCTCTTGTTTTGAGTATTTCCTCGCGTAATTGATTTATTTCTTGCACTAGGCACAATTAGAATTATGGATGGACGAAGGAGTGGTCGAGGTCATGGGCGAGAGTCTAGGCAAGCCCAACCTCAAAGGGATGAACAAGGATCGGTAACTGGACCGACCCAAGGACACGAGAATATAGAGGTTAACCAAATGGCTGCTGCCATTAACAGGATGACTGATATCCTAGAACGATTAGCTGAGAGACAGGGACCGGGGCCACTTAACCAACCTGGGGGCCAGGATAGAGGGGAAGATAGAGCCTTGGAGAGGTTCCTTAAATTCAACCCGCCTAAGTTCACTAGTGAGCCTGATCCTGAGGTAGCGGAAAGAATGACTAACATTTTCGCCGCCCTAAATTATGTGGAGGAGAGGCGAGTGACTTTTATTGTCTTTCAGTTTGAGGGTGCAGTACGTGCTTGGTGGAATATGATAAGGGGAAAATGGAAAAGAGCATAAACCCCTTGGACCTGGAAGAATCTTTTAAGAGAGTTTAATGAGAAGTTTCTCCCGTCCATGGTTCAAGAGAAACGGGAGGACGAATTCATAAAAGTGAAGCAGGGGGCGTCTAGTGTGGCTGAGTATGAGGGAAAATTTACTAAACTTTCTAGGTACGTCCCAGAATTGGTAGCCACTGAGAGGAGAAGGATAAGGCGATTTGTACAGGGACTTAACGTGGAGATTCAAGAAGGGTTAGCAGCGCCCCAAATCTCTACTTTCATCGAAGCCCTAGAGAAGGCGCAGAGAGTCGAAAGTGCAAGGCTGCAAGTTAAGGATTTTCATGCCAAGAAAAGGGGCACTCCTAGTCATCCTCTTGGACAAGCAGATAAGGGTGCCCCACCTTCTAAGAAGGAAAAAGGAACGGGAGGAGTAGAGACATCTAGTACACCAAAAAGGACTCAATCAAGAGGAGGCCACAATGGACGAGGTCAACCGAGGAGACACCTCCAAGTGGTCAGGCTGTGGCTCCTCAAGTTATTTGTGGTTATTGTCGTAAACCTAACCATACAGAAAATGAGTTGCCGGAAGAAATCAGGAAAATGTTTGTATTGTGGTAGCACTGAACATCAAATCGCGAACTGTCCGAGTATACCAAAAAGAAGGAGGTAGTACTCAAAGGCCTAAAAAGTCAGCCGCAAAGCAGTCTAGTGCTGGAGGAAGTCGATCTAAAGCACCAGCTAGAGTTTATACATTAGGCTATCAACAGGTTTCCAATCCCGCTAAGGTCATTGAAGGTATGGTTTCTTGCTTTCTATTGTTTAGTTAAGGTTTTAAATGACCATAGTACGACACACACTTTTACAAAACCCTAGATTCATGAGTTAGAATCAAAGTTTGACAGCTAATTGGGTGAATAGAAATTGTGAAATATGGGTTGGAGAGTGTAAGTTATTGATTGATCTGATAAGCGTGACTATTAAAGGATATGACTATTATCCTAAGTGTGAATTTCGAGGACGAAGTTCTTTTTAAGGAGGGAAGGATGTGAGGACCCAAAAATTTTCTTATTTTATCGTATATTATTGGCTTATTTTAATAATTAATTGCCCATTTTCTCCGAATAATTTATTTCAACCATTTTAAACATATTTACATGGAACTATGACTTACGTATATATTTAAAATGTCCCGTTATTAAATTTATGTTTTGGAAACTCGTTTACCGAGATGTAGTGAATACGTGTATGGAGGCAATAGTCGATTTGAGAGTACAGTGACCTTGGAGATTTGAGGACTCATACGTTAGTCTTAAAATAGGTATTTTTATGATTAATTATCCAAGCATTAGTTAGTTATATTATCGTTACAAGAATTCCTTAGAAATTTCACTTTATCGCGCACAAGTTGGAAATTCGCGTTTTCCCGCGCGTGACTAATTGAGGGACTTTGGACAGTTATTTTAGGACTATTAAGAGTGAATAATAATAGTGTTAAAGGAAGCGCATTAGAGGTTTAGTGCACAAGTGAAACAAACCCGAGAGGAAACGGGCACGAAACGAGCGCGTACGCGCACTATTGGAGAGTTGACTTTTGTGCACCTTAGAGCCAACTACCAAGCTTACTCTAGAAGCTTTTCCATCAGCCACAACTCTCTCCTTTATCTCTCTAAGCAGCCGTGCAACACCAAGGAAGAAGGAGCAAAAAATTTCTTCATCTTCATCTCACTCAATCTTGCACCAAATCATCTCAAATTCCTACCACACCTTGCAAATAACTTGGAGATCATCTTGGGCTAAGAGAAGAGCTTCATTCTCACGATTTTCTTGGAGCTCAAAGGACGGAAAATTTCTGAGTCCATCATCTAAGGAGGTAGCTAATCATCCAACCCTTGAATCTTAGCTTTTGTAAGTTAGATTACACTTAGAAGCTTGTAGATTCATGTGGGTAGCTTTGGATTGTTGAAAATCACGTGGGCTCTATGAAATCCCACAATGGACTTGATGATCTGATTTGATGAGTTTGGATGTTATTTGAGTTAATTAAGTGTTAATCTAGTAGAGATAAGTGAAAAAAGTGAAAAGAAACTCAAAGGAAACCAAAGGGAGGAAGGGGCCGAATCTGCCCTGTTCTTGCCGCAACCTTAGTTCGAAATTTTTGTGATCAAATTGCCTTCATTTTGATATAGATATGTTGTATATGTTGTGTGGAAAGTTTCCACAAAAAATCACTTGATTTGGTTGGGTAAATGTCTGGATTTCGAAATTTCTTCATGGCTGGAAAACGTGTCCAGAGTTACTCTGGTACCAAATTTCAAATGACCATAACTCTTTGGTCCGATGTCAAAATCGAGTGCTGTTTTTGGCATTAGAAACTAGATACTTCCAATTTTCTAACGGTATAAAATGTATCCCCTGATTTGACTTGAGTGAACCGTACTAGCTTTTCAAACTTACCTATTCTGTTTTGTTACTTTGCTAGAGAGTCAATGAGGTGCTGGGAGTTGTTGCTTAAATTTGAGCTAGCTATGGACAGAATTTTAAAATGATTCCTTGTGATGAATTGTAGCTCTATAAATATAGTTTCCAATACCATCAACCATGCTTAATTTCAAGTTGAATTGACTGAGTTATGGCCAAATTACAGACCTGCACCAGAGAAAGAAAACCCTAATTTTGGGCTAGCCAATGGCTTATTTCAAATTGGGACTTGTTATTTTGAAAATTTTGGTGTCAATCACCTACCAGATGTATTTTGGATGTTTCTTAGACCTTGTCTTTATAAATGAACCGGATTTGAGTCGATTTCATTGGCCAAAGGTTCGAAAAAATGAAAATGGAAGCATAAGGCAGAATAGCTTTGTATATTCTTTGAACTTTAGTGGTCTTGTTAACTAACTTTCCGTACGAATTTTTACATGAAATTTGACAGAGGAGTAGCCCTTATATGGTAGTATAATCATACCAAATTTGGTGCCATTCCCAGTCCATTTCAATGCCCAACTGAAGTCCCAAAGTTCATGTTTCAAATCTGAAAATTCTTGATCAATGAGGAATTTTTAGCCAACTTTGAGTTGCTATATCTTGGCGCTCAAAACTCCGATTTTAGTTCTGCTTTTGTATTTTAAACCTTGACTGTAACTCTAATTGATTTTTAAATTTGAGATACTAGTTCACATTCTGTGAATTTTGCCGAATTTCCAAAATTTGTCAAAAACCAACCCCGAATTTGTCTTGGGAGTCCAAATCAGCAACTTTAAGCCAAAATTTGAGTGTCTTCCATTTTGAATCATGGAAAAGTGCCTTCTAGGAACCTTTAGTACTTTGGAAGTATCCAACGGTACCAAGTTTTCCAATTTTGGACCTACGGAGAGTGAGATATGATTTTCCAAAGAATGCACCTAAAATCTGGAATTTTTGAACTTGAAGGGAATTGTGTTTTTAGAAACTCTCCATTTCCCCCCGATATTGCTTGACCATTTTACACTTGATTTCAAAGATGAAAATCAGTTTTCCTTATATTATTAAACCCTACTTTTGAGTCTCGATTTACGAGTAATTAAGGCTCTCTTTCATGATATTTTCTTAGATTGTACAAGGGTACAATCTCTTTCTTGTTAATAAGGCATTTAAAAGTGATAGTGTGTAATTGTAAATTATTTGCTCAGGCACTCAAAGAGACCTTTAAGAGGATCTCACAAGGGACGCCTAAATACTTGATTGTGCACCACTCTTATTTTGATTTGATGAGTGTCAAGTGCATGACTTGATGTATTTACTTGATCTATCTTGTTTATATGCGTGAATGTTACTTGATGAGATGAGTGTATACTTTATCGCACTCGCTCTCCTTTACTCGAACTTTACTTGCATTGAACTTGATTTTTTTAAAGTCGATTGGAGTGAATCTCATCGGCAAAATATACTTGTTTCGTGTGCATGTCGTGTTATCGTGCGTGCAGTGATGTCGAGTGGAGTGAACTTCCTCGACTTATGGGAACGCCCAATTCTCTTAGCCAATCTTGCAACTCGACCCAACATGGGCTTAGTCGAGAAGTTTGATAAACTAAAAGAATAACAAAACACAACTTGATCTTTTGAGATCTTGTTCGGCATACTCGTGGAGTATCGCCCTTTTCGTGCGTGTTCTTAAAACAAAACTTGATCTCTTGAGGTCTTGTTCGGCATACTCGTCGAGTATCGCCCTTTTCGTGCGTGTTTGGTTACGGATCCGAGATGGTGGAATGATGGATGGAGGAAGTAATAAGTGAAGTTTTCTACGGACATAATACCTACCCGAATGACGGAGTATCATCATGAGGGGGTATCGGATCAAGCCGTGGCGAAACAAGTGGAAATTAGCTCATGTATCCTACTCAACTGTGTTTAATTGTTAATTGTGAATTACTTGACTTTATCACTTTATTTATGGTATAAATGTTATTGATACTTGAACTACGTGCTTGCATGATTTTCTTGGTCTCACTGAGTATTGGCTCATCCCATTAGTTTGTTTTCCTTAACAGGAACTGAAATGGAAGAAGTTAAGGAAATGCCGACTTGAGACACTTTTGTATTAATGTTTTGATTGTAATCGACTATACACTTTTGGATGTTGTATATTTTGGGGAAAGTGATTGTAAGTTTGAAATTGTGATGTAAGATTGAATATTTATGTATGGAAATGACTTCGTACCTTTATTTCGATTTTCATTGTTAGTATTAGACTTTAAGTTTGAATTGAATTTTGTCTCGAGTCCTGGCGAGAGGTGGGCAGGCGTCCCGCGGATACCCTTGGGTTCGCCCTTGGGAGAAGTGGGGGCGTCACAGACTTAAGGGTTAATTTAGGGCTAATTAGCTCAATTAAAAACTAGGAGATTAAGGTAATAAAGTAGGGTTCAAGTGATGCACTCAATCGGTAGCAAACGGTACACATCGGTTCAACCCGTTTTTCCTTAACTCGCGCGTACTCGTGTTTTAACTTATGATTCACTAACTTATTATCATCACTTCTAATCTCACACTTTCTCTTATATAAAACTCACTCTTAACCACCAAATTTAGTACACAGTCTATATCGATTAATCACACTACCAACATGCACTAAAACACACCAAAAACCCTAGTATGCACAAAAACCCCTAACTTATGCCATTCCTTTAGAAAATTCATAAATTGAATTATAATATCAAAAATTCATACAACTTGGCACGTTAAAAACTAGACTTCAAATACGAATAATCTTTAGAAGACACCTCAAAGAAATTCAGCTCATAAGTTGGTCCAAATTGAGCCATAAGCTACTACAACATTCCTATATTTACTTGTGCAGGGCAGAATTTTCAGTCAACTTTGCCAATTTTCTGAAAGTTATAGAGATTGAATCAAACTCTAAATTTTACACCGTAGGAAGATCTATGAGTCTAGTTTCAAACACAACAAACAGAACTCAATTCCGACTTTCCTATACAACGTTATAGCCGATTTCCCAAAGCTGCGCAGAGCCTCCTGCAAAAATTTCTAGATTTTCTAACAACTTGAGATTATGAAACTTTTCTTAACAAAATTCACTCCCTTGACTCAAATTCAACCATTAAAGAAACCAAGAATCAAAGGTAAGTGAGTTCACATAAGGATTATAAAGACAAGTAAAATTTCGGGGTCTCACACTCTCTCCCTCTTAAAAAAATTTCGTCCTCGAAATTCTAACCTTTGCTCGCATAAAACTTGATGCTACAGGATTTTCTCCAATTTTCAAGTGGCTTTTTCTCACTTATAGTGCTACCCCAAACTTACCTAAGCGCAATCAAGATACAAACCCTTATTCTAGTGTTCTCCACTATTTGGTACTCAAGTACAAGAATCCATAATAAGATAATTCACATCTCAAGCCGGCCGGTCCCAAGAGTAAATCACCATATTTGAGATTCCTACCCGACATACATATCGAATTTTCCCCAAGTATCAAGATAAAGAGTTTATACCTATCACATTCATGATTCACAACTTACGCTCTAGAAGAGTACTTAAGCCTTTATTCATTCACATAACACCACTTGGCCCAAGCTCACCCTGCGCAGAGACCACGCGAAGTAGCTCTGATACCACCTGTGACGACCCCACCTCCTCCTAGGGCGTACCCGGACTGCCTGTCCAACTCTCGCCAGGACTCATTCACTCTTAACAAATAAAATAGGATATAACATCAAGAATAAGTGAAATAACAGTTCCCAAACTTGGAACGTGTACTTACATTCATATCTTTCCCAAACATTCATACAATCCCAAATATAACAAAAGTTGTGAATTTCAGATACATTCAACCCTAACCGAGCACTAGCGCGAGTACAATCGCAAAATTTCAAAAATTAGACTATGCTAGTCTGTACTAGTCTCACGCCTCGCTCGTACCCCCTGTAAGGAAAACAAATGGCGTGGAATGAGTTAAAAGCCCAGTGAGGTTCCCAAACAAGTAATCAGGTATAGAAATCAGGGAAACGTTACATTTAACAATTTGCACAGTAATATCCAGTCATTCAAGAAATAAACACTCAATCATTGGAAGGATACATACTCACTTGGAGCCATTCATTCAATCATTCATTCGCCAATCATTTTTCTTATCCCTCCGACATTAGAAAACATTTGCAAGTGAAACCTCCTCCAGTTCTTGACATTCATTCATTCATTTCATTTCCTGCCACTAGCCAATTCACTGGCCAGTCTCCACCAATCTTCGTGGTCATACTCGAGTATACCAAAACACTGTCCCAGGGTCACCAACCACCTGACCGAATCTGCTTCTGGCTCGAGTCGGTTAGCAATGAAGGGCAAGGGCCCAATTCAGCCAAAAGGCTTACATTCATGCACAAGTAGCATTCAATCATTGAAAATTCACTTTGACTTGGGTCGAGTGTGATAAAGTATAGACTCGCCCATCGAAAATCCATTTAGTAATCCTTAGAAAACATTTAACATTCAAGCAAACATTCACAAATAGTCACATAGTCACTTATTGTACAGACACACAAGGAACACTCACCAAAGATTTCGTGCTTGTCAAAATCACGTTCAGGTGTAACTCCTTGGTTGGAGTCCAAATCTGCGATACAATATCATTTAAAAGCTTGAAATTAACTAGGGTTCGAAACTTAAGAGTTTTGCTTTAAACAGATCAAGTAAATGAAACTCGTTTAGATAGAATTCATGTTACGTATCAAACTCTAGAAAATTCATGCTCGCTCTTTTGGTGTTGCTACAAAAGCAACTAAAACTTTGGAATTCGCATTTGAGTCCAAAAGATGAGGAAACATATTCCGAGTGGTCACTACTTTCATTTTTCCAAGGGTACGAGTTTCGGCCAAATTTCAGCTTACATACCTCCATGAAAGAGGACTTGAATAACCTAGACAATTCAAGCACAATTCAACCCCAACTCTTCGCTCAAACTACAAGTGCACACGTCTAGTTTTCGAATAAAAATTTGGACAGCACGCCCTTTGTATTTACCTATTTCCCAACCATTTATGGCTTCATTAGTTTTCTCAGATCAGCCCCAAAGTCACACACAAGCAATGTTACCACCATAGCCCTTCAATTAGGCTCCAAAATCATCCAATTATAACACAAGTCTAATAATACAACCGGAAATCAATTTTGAAGGCAAAAGGCTAAATAGCAGATTTGACATCTTATAGCATTTTGGTCACAACTGGAGCTACGTTTATCAGATTGGGGTACACTTTATACCGTTTGAAACTAAGACAAAGGGTTACAACTTTCATGAAGACAAGTCAACCCAGTTCACATTTGATCCAGGTCGAATTTGCAGATTACAGAACCAGAATTTCAATGTCAGTCTGGTTGTCAGCACTGGATTTGAATGACAATAACTCAAACTACAAAATTCCGATTGAGACGTTTTCAAATGCATTGGAAAGCTGAAACATAGAGCTAAAATTTTCATATTTTGACCAAATGCTGATTTGATATGGATCAAAGTGAAAAACGAAGCCAAAAATGTGAAATCTCAAAACTGTCCGCAAAACAGTACATTTGGCAGTCTAGGGTATTTTTGTCATATCACATGATACAGTGCTTGGATTGAGCTGAAATTTTACAGGAAGATTTTTTACTCCATTCCCTATAACTTTCATGTTTTGAGTAAGACCTGATTTGGCCTCTATAATGGACGAATATGTAGGTCAGAAACAGGGCAGATTCATCATCAACGCTGGAAATTATACCCTAAGCTGGAAAATCCTTTAGGCAAGTTAAACTTGCCTATAAAACTTCAATTTTTCACATAGCAAAGTTATCAAAACGTGGAAAACTCTCAACCATCACATATTAGCAGAAAATTCACTATAAAAACTGTAAATTTGTGACGGCCCCACCTCCCCCTAGGGCGAACCAGAGGGTTCGGCGGGTCGCCTGCCCAGCTCTCGCCGGGACTCAGTCGTTCACTACATTCCTCAAATGAATGACAATATAAATCTCAAATATTACATCAAATGTTCCAACATTTACATATCAAAAGCGAAGCGTCCACGCTTCCACTGCGCCACTCTGATCCATGATCCCAATTCTTATACAAGAGGAATTCCACAACAATAAAATCACAACAAGCCTTCTTTCGCCACGAGCCCTGTGGAGGGGAATAAAATAGTTTTTGGGGTGAGCTAGAAGCTCAGCGAGTAACCGGTAAAATCAGTAATCAAATCGGTTTAACAATAGTTCATTTCAATGATGTCATAAATCAAATGATAAGTCCAGAAACAATTACAACATTTACAAAACATTAAATATGGAGTATCAATAATTCAAGAAACATGTACAATGGAAAGCGATAGTAACATTCATGAAAAGGATACGTTCGTTCTCCTGTCACGGCCCCCTGATAGTAAGGATACGGGTGGCTCCCAAGCCAACTCTTTTGTCGAGTTTGATCACAGGTTGACCCTTCATATCCTGAGCTACACAGCTCACTTCTCTTGCCCAAGTCATGAGCAATAAATGCTCTAAAATATTTTTCAAGCAATAAATGCTCTAGTTCAAGCAATAAATGCTCTCAAGCAATAAATGCTCTGGTTCAAGCAATAAATGCTCTAAATGCTCTGGTTCAAGCAATAAATGCTCTAGTTCAAGAAATAAATGCTCTCAAGCAATAAATGCTCTGGTTCAAGCAATAAATGCTCTTAGATCACAAACTCAATGCGAACAAATCCCTTCAAAGTTCGGACAGCACTTCCCCTGAATTTGCTAATTTTCCAGCCATCATGGCTTCATTATTTCCTCATTCCAACCCAAAGGTAAACACACAACAACAAGTTCATCCAATAGCCATTCAGCAAGCTCCAAGTAGTACTAGTACAAGTCAAGCTAGGGAAAAGTCCGGAAATGAAAGTTAAGCTCAAAACCAGAAAAACAGTTTTGGCGTCATTTTGCGGTAATGGTACCAAAGGTGCTACGATTGTCGGATGAAAGTGAAAGACCCACCGTTTCGAAGCTAAAAGATAGGGCCACAACATTTCAGAAGGTCACTCAACCCAGTTTCGAGTGTAACCAGGTCAAAAATGCAAGATACGACACCAGAATCACAAAAACAGATTCACAGAACGCATTCTAGCGGTAACATCATAAATCAGGCTATCCAAGTCCAAATCCAGAAATTCCAAAACCAGATGAAAGCTAAGAAATAGGGCTACATTTCATCAGAAGACCTCAACAACCAATTTGGAAGCAATTCCAGCCAAAACAACCAATTACAGGCGCAATTCTTACATTCAGGTAAAACCAGAACAGCAATAGTAATTTCGACTTTTCACAAGCTACACTGCTCCGATTGACCTGAAATTTTTCAGACACCTTTATAATGTCATTCCCTACAACTTTCATGTTTTACGCCAAGGCCAATTCGGCCTTTAACTAGGAGCTAAAAATTCGGGCAGAATGTTCCTTCACAAAACCTAATTTTCTGAAATTTCTTCCAAAACAGAAATTGATTGCAATTGTCCGCTTTTTCCACCTTCTAGAATCATTATATACCATTTCCAATCATCATAGATAGCCACACAATCATGTTCATATTAAAACAGAAAAATCCCCAAAAATAATAAAACTTCATCACTTCAACCACAAATCAAGAAATAATCCATAATATTGCACCTTATACCACCACTAATCATCAATTAAGCATCACTAGAGGGAGGAGAGTGGTTCTTCACAACTCACCTTAGCCATACAAGAGATAGAGCAACAAATCACCTTAGCTTTCCAAACAACTCCACAAAACACCTCAAGACCACTTAGCAAAGAGATTTTATGGAATGATTTGGAGTTTTATTGGTTGGATTTGAAGATTGAGCAAGAAATAGAAGGAAGAAATTGAGAGCTTTTCTTTCTTTCTTGAGCAAGAACATTCGGCCAAGAAGCTTGCAAAATGAAGTGATTTTTGGGCCAATTTGAATTAAATGGTAAAGTTATGAATAGTAGTCAAACTCAAGACTAAATCTTATGGTGACACTTTTCACCTTTAGGTTTAAAACTTATCTTTTTGTCTCTCCAATACAAATATCTTAACACCTTGTAAAATAATATCACTTAATACAAAATTCCAACAAATTGTCAAAAATATAATGCATTTACCGCACTAGCGGGTCCCACGTCCAAAATACGCTCGTAATTTCTCAAAAACTAACCGATACTAGAAAAATCATTTTAAAACTATCTTTGCTCATAAACTTTATCTGGGGAATTTTTCTAATAAAGAAAATGTAGAAAAGGCGGACGATTAAATAAAATAAACCCTAGAAAATTAGAAAATTTCCGGGTTCTCACTCTCATTCTTTTCGGGGCGTCACAAAATTTCCATCACACCACTTCAAACCATAATATGTCTCATAAAACTACATATTTTACAACCCTAAACCACAAGGATGCTAGTATTAGAAGTAAAGAGAGATTTCTTGCCATAAATACCTTAAACCCTATGCAAAGAGGCTACCAACACCTTTATCTTCCCAAATCACTCCATAAAAACCCTTAAGCTTCCTTAGAGATCCACTTTTATGGACTAGTTTGCAAAACTAACGGTTGAAATTCAAGATTCAAGCAAGGAAGTAAGGTGCAAGATGATGTCTCTCTCTTGTTTTTCCTCTCTCTATTTTCGGCCAAGATAATGAAAAATGAAATGGTTTTGGTTCAATGTTTACAAGATGAAGACTAAGAAAGGCTTGGTCAAAGGGTCTTGGTCAAAACCTTGGATGGATTTTTGACAAATGGCACAATCACAAATATTTCCACCAAAATATCTTTCTTTTCCTTAGTCAATAATGGTGGCTGACTTAAGGGTTAATTTAGGGCTAATTAGCTCAATTAAAAACTATGAGATTAAGGTAATAAAGTAGGGTTCAAGTGATGCATTCAATCGGTAGCAAACGGTACACATCGGTTCAACCCGTTTTTCCTTAATTCGCGCGTACTCGTGTTTTAACTTATGATTCACTAACTTATTATCATCACTTCTAATCTCACACTTTCTCTTATATAAAACTCACTCTTAACCACCAAATTTAATACACAGTCTATACCGATTAATCACACTACCAAAATGCACCAAAACACACCAAAAACCCTAGTATGCACAAAAATCCCTAACTTATGTCATTCCTTTAGAAAAATCATAACTTGAATTATAATATGCAACTTGGCACGTTAAAAACTAGATTTCAAATACTAATGATCTTTAGAAGACACCTCAAACAAATTTAGCTCATAAGTTGGTCCAAATTGAGCCATAAGCTACTACAACATTCCTATGTTTACTTGTGCAGGGTAGAATTTTCAGTCAACTTTGCCAATTTTCTGAAATTTATAGAGATTGAATCAAACTCTAAATTTTACATCTTAGGAAGATCTATGAGTCTAGTTTCAAACACAACAAACAGAACTCAATTCCAACTTTTCTATACGACGTTATAGCCAATTTCCCAAAGCTACGCAGAGCCTCCTGCAAAAATTTATAGATTTTCTAACAACTTGAGATTATGAAACTTTTCTTAACAAAATTCACTCCCTTGACTCAAATTCAAGCATTAAAGCAACCAAGAATCAAAGGTAAGTGAGTTCACATAAGGATTATAAAGACAAGTAAAATTTCGAGGTCTCACAGTTTCTCTTCATACTGTTTTAAATCCCTTGAAATGGACTCAAATCCCTTGAAAAGGGTCAAAGGGTTTTATTCGTGGCCATCTGAAAATAGAATAGAACATACATAATAAATGAATAGAAAAAAAACAGGAGAAGTCTTCCATTTTATTAAATTCAAAATGCATCGAAACTTCACAAAAAGATAAATATACAAGCGTGATTGCTATTTAAAAACATATCTAGCCCAAACCTTTATTTCCGTTTCGGCAATTTCCTTGAACAAAACAAGCTATATTAACTGAAATGAGAATAAAGGTTCAAAAAATGAAAGCAATTTCTTTTAGCAAAAGATCCAGACTACCGTCCTATTTGGATATGATCTAGACAAAAGACAATCCCTTTAAATTTACCGAAATTCCCTTCGAGAGGAAAGATAATCAGCAGTCCAATTCTGAATAGCTCCTTCAGTAATTGGCAAAAATTTTGAATTTTTTGATGGCTCCTCCTCACAAGTGCAGATTCTCTAGACCACGAAGATTTCCCCAAGCTTCCAATACCATGCTCCGACTCTTAGCAACTGCGTTGAATCTAATATTTTCAATTTCTCGTATCATCGGAATTCTTTGTGAATACCCAAATTGCCTCATGACTCGTTGTGGAACATATGCGACCAGTCCATTGGTACTTGCTAGGGGGATAAAACTGTGTTGGGTAGTCGTGAAAATCGAATCCTTAACTTTTGTCCAATCCAAAACCCATTGTATCTTATCAGGTGTCAAGTTATCGAACTCATGAATAAACTGACTCGGAGATGCAATTCGATAATACTTTTTGAACCTTTCTCGGTGTGATTCGATCCAATTCTCTATCGGAAGACAAGATCCCAAGGGGTTGATCGTCCTCTTTGCTAGATGCTCCATTGCCCACATTTGAAGTATCAAATTTGACCCATAAAAGAAACCTCTCTTCTTTTGACATTCAGTAGCGGCCGTGAAGATGTCGGCAATGATTACAGGCACCAAGGTAGGGGTGGTTCCATTAATTCCTAAAAACAGACTCTGAACCATATTGATAGTGGAAAAGGTGATCTTTCCATGCTTCTGCGGGAATAACAACAGATTGACCAAAGCTAATCCAAACGCTTGCACTCGCTTCTCTTCCCATTGTTCTTTACTTATGAAAAAATCGGTTCGGTACTGTTCATAGGATCCTCTTTCTCCAAATCGTTCACATAGAAACTCTAACGGGTACGATCTTGCATCCGGGTGTTGGTTCATGCTAGCTTGCCTTAATCCCAAAAACCTATAAAACTGTTCTCTTGTTCCAGAAACATTCACCGAATCGAAAAATAGAACCTTCTGGATCCCAGTACTCAAGCAAAGATTGAATGATCGCAACATTTGGGGTTATGTGTAGAAGACTCGGTAAATACCCCACATACTTGAACAGTCTTTTCATTTCATGTGTCATATTATTTTTTCAGTCTGTTAGTTCCCAAGGTATCTGGTTCAACATTCTGCACGGAGCCATCTGAAGAGACATTTCACTTTTAGTACCTTACCTCGGGATTTTACCCCTTAAGCAATACAAAATTGTAAACATGCAAGTTTCATTGGATTACATATCCGAGACACGAGGTGGTTTATTCCTAACATGGGATTCCCTATGCGGCATTCCCTCTATGGTTAATGCATGATGGCAATTTATTAAAGCGTATTAAATATACAATGAAATAATTGAAATATGACCTAAAAGTGTCCCATTTAAATGTCGGGGTAAGCCTAAAATGATGTGCAATACATATGCGTATGCAATTTAAACGTGCTTGATATAAAAAGGCGGTCTTATCCTATACAAGTACCAGGCCAGGACTCTTATTTCTAAGGTTTATGTATACAGAAAAAGAGAAAACAAGGAGAGGTTAGTTCAACAAATAACACATAGCACGTTGGGACAATAAATTATACAAGAATGGAAAATAAAGAAAGCGAAGAAAGAGGGGTGGAATCCCTCCCCTCGTGTCTAGTGTCACGAATTGGGTAAAGTTGACTCCATCCTAGGTAATTTCTAATATGGATGCATGAAGTTTGGCTCACTAATGCATCGAGACTCGATAAGGTTTCAAACTCCCAAGCCTTCAGACCAAGAGGCAAAGGCTCATCAATTCCAAGGCCTTCAGTCGGTGGCTTGAGTGATCCCTTAGGTATCGCTATGGGTGCTTGGCACACCATCCGCATATCTAAGGAAATCGATCCTAATCCTACAAGGAAATGTGGGATGGCGCCCACGAGAAAAATAAAAATAGGGTGAAACTAATGCATGCATGTATGAAGTGCTTCCTTTTAAGGGGAGAGATTATAATTAAAACACGCGCGAAGGCTCTAAAGTGATATTCCCCCCCCACCCAAGATGCAAGCGCGATACAAGTATATAAACATAAATAAATTAAAATAAATAAACAAATCGTCGCATACGCGAAAATCGAGAGACAATTGCGTGTGTGAAATGCAATAATCCTAAAAATAAAGAAAAAGAAAAAGTACAAGAAATATGCAACCTAAACATCCAAATATGATAAGTGAAAAGGTTTAAAGAGAGAAAAGACAACTAAACCAAGTGCTTGGACTCTCTAGGGTCCCCAGTGGAGTCGTCAAGTTGTCGTGCCCCATTTTTTCGCGATGGAGAAAAAAAGTGTTTACAAAAGATGTGATTTTATTTAAAAATAAGTGAAAATGACCTAGAATGGGACTTTAAAAAATGCGACAGTTTGGGTCCAAAATTTAGTCTAAAAGGGTTTTTAAGAAAAATAGAAGTCGTCACTTGGTATTGAGTTTTAGTGTACCAAGTCACCCAAAAATATTTTTTACAAAAATAAAATAAAATAAAATAAAACCCTTTTCGACAACTCCAGGTCTTTGAAAAACAAGAGAAAATGAGTTCGGGAGTCACGGTTGAGGAAAGGAAAGGCAAAGGTTCGATTAACTCAAATCTAAGGCACCCTTTCAATCTAATCTAAGTTAGTTGGGAGATTTAGTCAAAATTTTACTAATTTAGCCCTTAATTTTATCACATTTGGATGTTTCCTACATGGATGCAAATCTAAATTTATAAAATATCGAAGGGACAAAATATCCATTCAAGGGTTTAATTGATACCAATCGCATTGATTGCGAATGCCAAAATAATTCTTTGAAGGGGTCACGAGCATGCATGAATGAAATTCAAAAAAAAGAAAAGAAACTTAAATTATATATCTAGATATAAGTGGCCAAAGAATAGGAATACAACATAATGGGTACGGAAGACAAAAACTCGTAACATAATTTTCTCACATAGGGATCGATGGGATATTTAAACTAAAGAGTTATAATCACCCATATCGATGTTCAAAGAATAATTCTCCTAATATGAACAAGCAAATGAACTAACTTATTCTACAATTTCTTAAATGAGATGTAATTTTAAATGAGATGTAATTTTAAATGATATGATTAACACATATAGAGGATAGGGGATAATATAATAGGAAATATCATGCAAATGAGAAAAGATCCTAAAAATGAAAATATGCATGAACATGTAATGAATATCACATAAAGATGAATCTAATGCACGAACGATCTAAGGGCCTAGCATTGGACTAGACCATTTCTAAAAGTCCTTACTAGCATTGGACTAACAAGTAAGCGGAGGGAGAAGCCACAACTAGCGTTGGACTAGTGTGGTGATGTCATGCATTCTTAATATATAGTAAAACAAATAGGCATAAATTAAAACAAATAAACATGTAAGAGCACGTAACACATAACACATAAACATAATATTTAGATGTAAAAATCCTAAGAAAAGCGGATAAAGCACATAACACATAAGCCACATAAACACGCAAAGACCTATCTATTATAGTAGGGAATCTAACTACAATCTAAAATGGGGAAATAAAAAATCCTATTTACCCTATGTATTACAATAGGGGACCCAATTACAATCTAAAATGGAAAAATATAATAAAACAAATCTAGTTATCCTGTCTATTACATTCTTGAGGTATTTAAATGCCTCTCAAATAATTATGAAAATTAACTACATAAATATAAGAAAATTTGAATGAACATTTAAATCAAATAAATAAAGCATATAAAAATATATAAACACATAGGAGCACATAAGAGCACGTAATTGACATTGAAATAATAATAATAGGGGTACCTCCCTTTTGAAGTGGTGATTAAATGGAGTCAAATTGCCCTATTTATACTCAAAATGAACAAAAGAATCATGGCGCGCAATTTAATTGAAAATAATAATAATGATAAAAATACTAAATTCACATTAATATGTCAAACGTAAAGAAATTTAAGAACATCTAAAAATTACAAGTTAAATATATTCAAAAGTAACAGAATTAGCTATTAAAGAAAAGAAACAGTCATAATAAAGAGAGTCAAAATTCACTAGGGACTAAATTGTAAAAATTAAAAAATTTTTGGGGGCCAAAAATTATACTTTTCCAAAGTTTAGGGGTCAAAATTAAATAAAAGATAAAATTCAGGGACCAATGTGCAATTAATTTAAGGACCTAAGTGAAAAAAGTTTAAAATATTCTGGGCCATAGTGAAACTACTCCAAAGATCAAGGGCTAAAGTGCAAATCCATTTCTGATTTGGGCAAGGAAAGGCCACCGGGTCTTTCTTTTATTTTTTCTTGGGCCGGAAACTACCTAAACCCAACCAAAGGTCCAAGAGAAGCAAGCGGGCCAGCCCGTCTTTTATCACTCAAGCCCAACCAAAAAAAATGCATGGACGCTGACCTTCTAATCCAAACCGAAACCCAAAAGAAACAAACCAAAACCCATTCCCAAAACCCAACCAAAATAACTATAAACCCACCGTTAAAAAAAAATTAGCCCAACACTCTTTACTTTCCTTTCTTTTCTTTCTCTTCTTCTTCTTCTTTTTTCTTTTTTTTCCACTCCCGTTTCTTCCTCTTCTTGTCCGGCCCACTGAAGAAGCTTCAGCGGGTGGCCATGGCAGTCGCCGCCGGCGCTGCCGTCGGACCGCAGCCGGCTACCGGCGAATTTTTCAGTCGCCAAAATTTCTCAAAATACGCCCCCACTCGATTTTTCATGTAGAATCCATTTTTGAAATTAGTTTTTACAAAAAATGACCCGAAAGTGTCCAAAATGTCAAAAAATAGTCCAGTTTTTTATATTTTTAAACTCTCAAATCTTCACCAAAAAACATAAAATTTATACTACAACACTCTTTGTGATTTTTACAACATAACTATGAACTAAAATCAATAAAAGCAACAACAAATATGACAAAATTAAACCAAAACAGTCCAAAAAAATAAAAAAAAATCCTTCAAAACTTTTAACACTCAAAACTCCAAAATTTTTGAATAACCACACATTTTCGGACCTACACTGTCAAATGGTCATCTATTTTGACAAAAAAAAAAACATGCACAATGTTCAGCTTTTAATTCGTTTTCCATTTTGGCATTTTATCAAACATGTAGCATGCATGTACAAAAATCCTCTTTTCCTCTTAATGTCACTCATGACTTACCCCAAAATTCAGCAACCCAACAACATAATGGTAACAGAAACCAGCAAGAAAAAGAAACAAAACTAACGTCTAGACATGATTATAGTATAACGAATTAGAAAAGAAAAGCTGGAAAAAGAAAAGAAATTGAAGGGAGATACCTCAATGAGAGTTATGGTCCTTTGGCTAGAGTTTGGAGGAAATTCCAAGCTTTGATTGTCCAACCGGTAGTTGCCCCTCTTTTTTTTGTTGTGTGTGAGTGTGAGATTGAGAGGAAGAAAAGGAGAGGAGAACCGAGAGGGAGACGGAATTTGAGGGAAAAGTTAGTTTGTGTCTTGCGTGGAAGAAACCAAGGAAGGAGCAGCCGAGAGATGTGGTCTCAATTTTCCTTCTGTGTCTTTTTTTTTTTCCTTTTGTGGCTTGTCTGTTGGAAGTAAAGAAAAAACCGAGCGGGAGAATTGAGAGAGTGGAGTTTGTGTCTTGTGTATATGGGAAATGTTGAGTGTTGAGAGGAAGAAAAACCAATGGCCCAAAGGGAGTCAAAATGGGTTTGGTTTCTTTCAAAATGATGGCTTTTTGCTAAATGAAAAGAAAGGTCATAGGAATTGAGTGTAAAATGGGTTAAGTGTATTTGGTAGGGAAAATGATGAAAATGTGTAAGTTTAGTCATGATTTGATTTTGATTTTGATTTTTTTTTTGCTTTTGATTTTGATTGATTTTTTTCTTTTTCATAATTTCCTTTTCTTAAAATAAACCTAAAAAAAATGAGAAAAATATACATGAAAATGAAAGAAAATAAATGACTCATCACATAAAATTTTGACAAAAATTTGGTAAAAATTTAGTGTCTACAGGAACCACTGACTTGTGTCCTTCAACCTCCTTCCTGCTCGTGAGGGTCATGGCACTTACATTCCTTGGGTTAGTTTCAGGTTAAGACGGCAACTTTCCAAAAACGTGCGACTCTAGGCGGTTAATTGCTATTGCCATCTGACTCACTTGGCTTTTCAGATTTTGTATGCTTGACCTCATATCCTGTTGAAATTGAGCGGTACTATGTCGAAATTGAGCAGTACTCGTGGCCAGACTTTTGACCATATCTTCCAAAGAGCTTCCTAAATTAGAAGATGAAGGTTGAGACTTTGGCTGGTATTGGGGTTGGAAGGCTTGCTGTCTATTTTGACCAAAGTTTTGTTGTCGGTTCCTGCCATAGCTAAAGTTCGGATGATCCCTCCAACCAAGATTGTAGATGTTGGAGTATAGATCATACTGCCTCCGTGGCACGGCATGTTGCCAGCCATGCTGACTTGTTCAGCATTTTCCTCTTGGAGCATTGGGCACATATTAGTGGAGTGTCCTATATTGGTACAAATCCCACACACCTTAACTTGTTGCATGTTCCCTACAGCCAATTGTTGAACAAAAAAAGTCAGTTCAGATAATTGTTGTTGAATTGTCGAACAAAAGAAGTCAGTGGGAAGATTATCTCTGGAGCCAAATTGTTGTGAATTCTCCGCCATTCTCTCAATCAACTCCCACGCCTCTCCGAGAGTTTTGTTCACCAGTGCTCCACCACTTGCAGCCTCAATAATATTCCTGTCAGACAAATAAAGACCTTTGTAAAAATATTGAATTAATAATTGTTCACTTATCTGATGTTGCGGGTATCTCATGCACAATTTGTTGAATCTCTCCCAATACTCATATAAGGTCTCTCCCGGCTGCTGCTTTAAACCACATATTTCCTTTTTCAAACTTGTAGCTCGGGAGGCAGGGAAATACTTCACCAAGAACTTCTTTTTCAGTTGCACCCAAGTTGTGATACTACCTACTGGTAGATAGTATAGCCAATCTTTTCCCGAATCCTTAAGAGAAAAAGGAAATGCCCTCAGCTTTATTTGTTCTTCAGTAATCCTAGGAGGCTTCATCCTCGGGCGTACTACATCAAATTCTTGTAGATGCTTGTGGAGCTCCTCATTTGAAAGACCATGGAAAGAAGGTAAAAGGTAAATTAATCCAGATTTTAATTCAAAATGAGTATTTTCATTTAAATTCGGAAAAGTAATGCATAGTGGCTGCTGAGTTAAGTCAGGAGCAGCCAACTCCCTTTTTGTCCGATTGTTGGCCATGGTAATTTCTTCTTTTTCAGAATCACTCACATGATCACTTGAAGAATCCTCTGGAGATGCAACAAGTGACCGTTCCTCTCTTTGTTCTCTGGTCTCCTTCCTTAGCTTACATGTCAACAAGTCAAGCACAAGTACAGTAATTCATTTCATATCAATACCAAGAAGTTAACCACGAAGGATCAAGTATGATAAAGTACATCCTCGTCCCATATGTCATCAATTCAAGAGCAAGTACTTCAATCAAGCAAGCATATCATTCAATCAAGGAAACATTTCACGTAAACATTTTGATGCACTTAGAACACTCACCACGGCAACAAGTTCAAGTGTTCGCCTCGTGTGCACTTCCGGCCTCACTTCCACGTCCTAAAATCAAGTATGCAAAGTGCCATGAGATCCACTACTCCAAGCTACAATATTCAAAGGAAAATAGAATTTCTCCAGTTTGTGCGACGCTACTTGAAAAATCATATCTCAAGTTTCTTAAGTCCAAAATTTATAAACTTTATACCATTGGAAAATAGATTTAAAGGGTTACAATTTCCCAGAAGACACATTTGTAAGATTCTGTCCACAAGTCAGTCAAATTCTAGCCTCAAATGGCTGCTTCATCCAGTAGAAAAGTAGAGCAGGTGTGGAAATTCAGTCAACTTTGGAAAATCATAGATATTCATAGAAATTGAGAAATTTTCTAAAATTTTCACGGTAGAAAGTGCTCTGAATCTAGTTTAAAATAAGTAGAATTCAATTTGGATTTTTCTACACTAAGATATGACAGATTTCCCAAGACTGCTCAGAGTCTCCTGCAGGAAAATTTTCAGCCATGGTTTTTGGTCAAAATGTGAGGTTTAAACCACTTAAAATGCATAATTTTGATCAAGTTTCAGTACACACTTGTAGGCTAAAGTAGTATAAAGTATTTTGAGCAAAACCAAGCCTTAATCATCAAGAAAATTTCGAAACAAAGGCTGTAATGGCAGCCCTTCCATTCCGCCAGCAACCAGAAATTTTCCTCCTAATTTTCCAACTTTCCTCCAACTAATTATCCCAAGTTCAACCAACCATACTTAGCACAACCATAAAGTTTCATTTCCAACATAACCATAGACATATATGTAGCCATAATCACAACAAAATAGCCATCATAATCACACCATAAACATAGGCATAATCAAACCCCTAGAATACAAATATAAGGCATAATAATCATCAACTCATAATTTTTCAAGATTCACCATAAAATCATGTTTTAAATCCAAAATCCAACTTGATTTCAACATAAAGTAAGGAAAGAAAAACATTCTAGCATTTTATCTCTTTGGTCTTTCAGCCAAGATGAAACTCAATCCAATCCCCCAAATCTTCTCCCTTTTCAAGCTCAAACAAAGGTTGATGGAAACCCTAAGCTTTCTTCTTCTTTTTCGCTCAAAATCCAAGCAAGATTGAAGCTAAAATTTGGTGAAGTTTTCCTCCCTTTTTTTTCCCTTAGCTCACGGCCTCTCTCTCTCTCTCCTTCTCTTGAGTTTGTTTTGTTTGGTTTTAAGATAAGAAAGAAAGGTAAGCAAGCTTTGGTCAAAAGTCAAAGAAAGAAGCTTAGATCTTATGGTGACACATGTCACCTTCTAGTGGTTTCTTATTGCACTAACCTCCCTTTTCTTTTCCAAAAGTTCCTTTCACACCCCCACTAAAAGGGAAAAGTTCATTTTACCCCACATCCTAATTTCCCCATGTACAATTTAATAAAAGCATTAAAACAAAATCATGATCAAATCAATAAATAAATGAATAGATGACTAAATAAATAAAATACCATGTAGTTAAACTAGGCAAATTGACAAAATTTCTAGGTTCTCACAAAGAATGCCATAATAGGGTTCACAATTGGATACTCTCTTGCTTTCTCTATAATGTGCAAATTTGTGGATTTGAGATGGTGTGAATTTGGAGGGGTTCATGTACATCTATTGAAGAGTGGTGTTTATTTGTTCAACTCTTAAGGATGGAGATAGCAAAATTAAGGCTCTGGAGCAATCTCCATGGCCAATAGCTAGTAAGATGTTGTTCCTTAAACCTTGAGTCTGGTGACGGATCTATACAAAGAGGATCTGGCTACTGTTCCTATGTGGGTGATATTTCCTCATCTTAAATTGCACTGTTATATAGAAGTAGGACTGAGTAAATTTGCCAGTTTTCTATGGAAACCACTTTACACTAACAAGCAAACTACAAATCAAGAGAGAATTTCATATGCTAGAGTGTGTATAGAATTGGCTACTGATGCTACTAGTCCTTTTGTTGTTCCATACATAAATGAATAGAGGTAGCTAGAGAACCAAGTGGTGGAGTATGAGTGGATCCCTCTAAGTTGTACGCACTGCAAGAAATTTTGGCATTTTGCTAGGAAATGTCCTAATCAACCTAAGATAGTCACTTAATGGATTGCAAACGGAGATGTTAGTGGGAAACAAATGGAAGCACTAGTTAGAAATATGGAAGGGGAACAAGGAGAATTTGTTCAAATACCTATTAACACTTGAGTTATTGAGGAAAAAGAGAGAAGCAAGTGTAAAGAGATAAAAGAAAACAGGTAGTCATGGATTCAGAAGTCCTTGAAGTGACCTATTTTGTGGTTAAAGAGGTATTGGATGGAGAGATTGGGATGATAGATATGGTTGATGTAAGATCTGAAGTAAAATCTCCAAATGAATAGAATAAAGCATGGCAAATTAGTCCCGAAAATAGGAGAGTAGTGGCTCAAAAAAATTCACAGAAAACCATTGTTATGGGGAATAGTTATAGAATTTTGGAGTGTGTTGATCATGAACGTGAGATGGAGAGCCAAATAGAGGAAAGCAGGAATGAGAGGCTAGGTTGTAAAGCTAGGAAAAAATTGGGAAAGAAAGTCTTTTCTCCTAATTTAACATGAAGCTATTTTGCTGGAATATTAGGGGTTTGAACGACCCCAATAAACACTTAGAACTTAAAAAAAAAGTATATGAGATGAAATTTAGATATGTTGGGGATTGTTGAGAACAAAATAAAGTGGGGAAATATTGATAAAGTAATGAGTAGATTGTTTACCCTAGTAGGAATTTATACATGATGGAAGTGTGATTGAGGTATGTAGGATATTTTTCTATTGGAAGCCAGATGACATTAAGTGCTCTGTTTTCAAAATACATAAGTAGGGCATTTACATGTCTAGTTGAAAGCAACATGTGTAGTATATTTGTTTTAACTATAGTATAAGGAATGAATAAGGCTGAGGGAAGGAAGGCTCTATGGGATTATCTCCTATCTTTGAGATCTATGGTAAGTAACCTACCATGGCTCATTGTGGGTGATTTTAATGAAATTAGAAAGCCTTCTAAAAAATTGGGCAGCTTGGAGTATGATTATGTTGTTATGGAAAAGTTCAACTAATGTCTAGAGCAATTGGATATGGAAGAACATCCTGGAAGAGGCTATTTTTTTAATTGGTGTAATAATTGACCTTATGGAGTGGGATCTTTAGTCGCATTGATATGATATTTGCCATTGAGAGTTGGTATACAAAATTTCCTTTAGTTGAGGTGGAGTTTTTACCTCCTGGGATTTCTGATCACTCCCATATTAGTGTGACAATCAAAGATAATGTGAAATTTGGGCCTAAACCTTTCAAGTTTCATGGATTCTGGAAGAAGGATGGAAGGTTTCTTGAATTATTGAATAGAGCACGGGCAAAGGAGCATGAGGGGAATCTAGTTCAAGTTTTTATGTTGGAAGCTAAAGGAACTAAAGATTTTGTTGAAAGAACATAATAAGAAATATTACAATAATATCTGTATGAGAGTGGCACGGAAGAAGGAGCAACTCTTTGAAATTTAGAAATTAATGCAAACTATTAGAGATAATCAAGTTGTGCAAGAGGATAAACAAGTAAGGATTGAGTATATTGAACTATTAAAGGCATGAGGTGTTCTTTAAAGACAAATCTAGGATAGGATGGCTGAAATCTGGTGGTAAGAATACAAAATTTTTTCCCAGGAAAGTGGCATCTATCATAGGCATGAATAGAATATTGATATTGAAGAAGGATGATGGTAGTATTGTCACAGATTATGAACAGGTGAAACAAATTGCTGTGAACTTTTATGAAAATTTGTTTAGTAAGGAGAATGACCCTCCAGATGGCTTTAAGCAAGTCTTGAGTAGAGCAATTTCCAAAAGACTTGAGTACTGGGCAACAAAAAGAATTGATAACAAAAGTTACTAGTGAAGAAGTCAAACAAGCAATTTTTAGTATGAAGGAAAGGAAATATCTAGGGCCAGATGGTTATATAGCAAAATTTTTTAAAACAAATTGGGAAGTAATTAGAGATGATGTTATTAGGGCTTTGAAATTTTGCTTTCAAAAGAATTATATGTATTATCCTCTAAACTTTACGGATATCTCATTGATTCCAGAATTAAGGAATGCTATTCAAAATGAAAGACTTTAGGCCTATATCCTGTTGTAATGTTCTTTACAAGGTCTTTTCTGGTATCCTGACTACTGGATTGAACAAAATTATGGCCAATTTTATTGGTGCTTAGCAAAGTGCTTTTGTGAAAGGTAGACAACTTGCAGATAATGTCCTATTGATGCATGAATTAGTGAAAGGGTATCAAAGAGAAAGTAGTAAGCCTAGAGTAGTTCTTAAATTGGATATTGTGAAAGTTTATGATTCAGTAAATTGGGAATTCATGTGATACGGGCTCGAATCTCCAACCTCCTACTCTTGAAGAAAAGATCTAATCAGGCAGTGGAAAGATCTATCTTGATCATCACAAACATTCTCTATAAGCTCTCAAATTAGCCTTTTGTAATGGATTGTGAAATTGGAACCTACACAAGAAATCACACAATTAGTATTTCTAGGTATGAAAATACTAAAAAACCTTCCACTGGCATTCACTAGATAAGGATCTTCATAGTGATGCTCAAATAGACTAGCGAAACCCCTAATCTGGTTGTGCAAAGTTGCATAAGCCATCACTAATTGATGTTTATTTGGCACATCTTGCATGGACAAAGAAACAACAAAGAACCAGAAAATGTACAAAGAAAGTATGGGACATCAATATCGGATTTATAAGGAAGTATGGAACAAAGCTCAAGTGTAGTTACTCCCCTTTAAATGCCTGATCAACAAGTAAATTAGCCATAGATGAGAGATTGATCATTTGTTGATAGCAACAAGAAACAACACTTAAAACGCAAACTCCTTGAAAACTCTTTAACACCCCAATGGATATAGGAATGGAACAATTTAAGATCAATGCGATTGCACTTTACTTAACTTTCACAAAATAAGAAATACTAGACATTGCAAAGTTAACATTGTTAGTATAACAATAAACTCTCCTCACATCCTTAGATCTTGCAATAAGCAGTTGCTTTCCATTTGTTCTTCCACCATGGCCGAATCACTTGTAGAAATTTTATCACTCAACTTCTTTGAATGTTTACTCGCTTTGTCTTGGACACTTCCCTCGATGTTTACCTCATGTGCACTCTCAAGTTTCACCTCTACACTCTCACTACCATGCTTAACTACATCTTCCTACTCTTAAGCTTCAGTTACAATTTCTTCAATTTCTATCCTTTCAACTTGCTCTTTCTTTTGTTTTTCTTGAAGAAGGCGTTGCTAAGTTTTCCCACCACGACTCCTCCTTAGATGACTCAATATCAACCTTAGACATTGACGAAATTGATGTAATCAGCTCCTTTTTCCTTTTGATCAACCTTTCTTTTTTTAGCCCACCATATGTCAACCTACTGTGAGAATGATTAAGCTCCATAGCTCAGTTGAGGACATGAGACTTCTCAAATGAACAAACTAATTTAGTTGAGGCTGAACTCTTCTTAGTGGTCTGGCACTCCCACCGTTGGTTCTCCTTAAAGTCATCACAAGTGCCATTGTATCTCTCATAAACTCTTAGTTCGCGATCACGATTCATTTCCTCCATGAGGGTTCGAAACTCATGATTTGGCCTTTGATATAGGCTAGATTTTATGGAAGCTGTGAGAGTCCGAAAATTTATTCATATATTTTACATTTTATCCAAAGGTCGAGTGTACTGCATTTACCCTATTACTGATTTATTTATGTGTTTAATTGTTTCCTTTATAATTCAAGGGTATAAGAATGCTTTAAATTATTGTATGATTGTCTATATAGAGATTACACTATCTAGAACAAATTAATGGGGCAACAATGTGACCACTAGAATTATTTTGGCCATATTAGAATAATGTTTGGAGACAAAAACATGCAAATGACAAATGTCTTTTTTTTTTTTTTTTTTTGCCAAATGTTAAAAAAGTTTGTTAAATGACCATATAGCCTTAGGAATGTGTTAGATTTACCATGCAACCAACCTGCTTTCTTTTTTTCTTCTTGACTTAAAATCGAAAGAAACCATTTGCCATTCTTTTGTTTTAAAATCGAGAGGGTAAGTAGACATAGCTCCTTTTCCTTCTTTGCTTCAAGACATCTGAGAGAGAGAGTAGAGGGTGAGGGAAGCTCTGCAATTCATGGTGTGAAATCAGCTGCATTGAGAGGAAAGAAACTAGAGGAAAATCTGGTGCGCTTCATCTTTGAGAAGGCGAAGCAGGAATAAGTAGAGTTATCTGCATTTTCCAATCATTTGTGAGGAAAGGGAGATAAATTTTCTGTAACAACCTCTCACTCATCTAGTACACTTGATTACTCATGCTGCATGTTGGATTTTAGCTAAGAAAAATAAGTTTTGTTGAAGGAAAATCTTGTTTAAAGACTGAATCCTTACTGGAAATTTCTGTTTTGGCCGAAGGAAGGAGAGCTAGAGTTTCACAGCTTTTCATTCGAAAACTTGGAAGAAATTTCACTAGGAATGCATGATATGAGTTTTATCTCTTGTCTTATAAGATATCTACCTCTGAAATTAGTGAAACATTGGCAAACTTGGCTGATATGTTGAAGGAACTTGCTGGAAATCTGTTGAGATGGCTGAGAGAGGGAAAGAAAGAATTTTCCAGTTTTCCTCTATGCATTTTGGCTGAAACCTTATATTGTGGTTCAAAACACCTTATACCACCTTAACCTTAACATGCATGTAAGATTTGAGTGTAAAATGAAGAGTTTATTGGAGGAAAATTTATATTTTAAACTATTTATTTGTTGGAATTTTCTAGCTTTGGCCGAGAGGAAAGGGAGTTGATTTCCCAAACTTATATCCGAAATTTTTGCTTGGAGAATTCCGGTTATGCATTTATTTGATGGAAATTTTTGACGAGGCCGATGAGAGGGAGAGTTAGGAATTTACAGCTTTAACTCCAATAATTTTGCTGGTTTGGGTAAAAAACTTACTCCACATGCCATTTACCTTTTAAATTTAGACACGCATGAGGTATTTGTTAAGTTAAAAACTAGAAAAGACTGATTTTTGAAGGAAACACAAAACCTGGAAATTTTTCGTTTTCTTGCCAAGGGTTTTGATGAACTTGGTTTAAACTTACTTTATGCATCATCTCTTGTCCTAATCTACCCATGATTGTTGTATATTTGGTATTGTAAAACCCTAGCTTACTAGCCATAAAGTTAAACGAGACCTATCAAATGATTTAAATAAGAAAGTTAAGGCTTTACGCGAGGGAAACAGAAGAAGTGAGCATTATATATACTTTGGTTGTCTTCTAACGATTAAACTTGGTATACTCAACTCGGAATCGGGTTGGGAATGGAAGTAACTGCACTTAGTAATTATTTCTAGATTTATACCATAACTATGGTATTTGAAATTTGTCTCAGGAACTACTAGTGAATGTGTAAGCAACCCCAAGACTGATGTGTAATTTGTTTGACTAGGGTGAGTGTTCTTAAGTTGTTTATACTTTTGCTTATTCGGTTGTTTGGCTTTGGTTGTTTGTTTGCAAAATGATGTGAATTGAATGACAAGACATATGGTTATTGTCTTGTTTTGAAATTACTGTTAAAAGGCTAGGACATATTTTATCGCCACTTGCCTTATTGAACTGAAATGGCTATTACCATTGATAAGAGTTTATTTTACGTATTTTTAAGTGCATTTTATTAGTTAATTTTGAGTTGATTATTTAGTTTTATAAATAAAATAAAGAGGTTTTTGGTAAAATTATATATTTTTGGTAAAAGTGGATAATATTGCATTTCTATTGATTTTAATGGTAAAAACTTCATTTTTATGCAGGAATGATGATTCAATCACCAAAGGATGTCAAATGAGGTAAAAAATAGAGATTTGGTGATGAATTCAAGTGGCAACAAGAAGAATGAAGTGAAAAATGTTCAAGTGAGGAAATGCAATACAAGTCAGTTTTGACACTCTTCAGTATTTTGACCATATCTGGAGCTACACTTATCGGATTGAGGTGATCTTTATACCATTTTAAAGCTAAGAAAGAGACCTACAATTCGTATGAAGACATCGAAATCCATTTCTGCCATCTTCATGGGCAAAACGTTGGAATACAGAAGCTGCATTCTGTGGTCGGAAGTTAAAACAGAGGTTTGAACAGGTGACAGTATTTCGATCATATCTCAGGCTACAATGCTCCGATTTGGATGATTCTTGAAGCATTGGAAAGCTAACTCAAAGGGCTACAACTTTTGTGTTTTGCACAAAAGCTAGTTTGGCCTTTATCATGGAGAAAATCGCAGTTGAAATAAGGCCAGAGTGAAAACGCGAGTAGAAAAAACGCGAGTTTATACCGCGTTTTGTGTAGGCGCGTTTTATAGCCGAAATTCTGCAATTTGACTCAGTCAATTCTCTTGTGTGCATACCACTTTCCAGCTATAAGATGCAAGGGAATTCGGTGCACATGCTTCTGCAATAAAAGAGAAGACCAAATGAGTGTGGACAAAAGGAAACATCATATCTTTGACTTCTTTTTACAAAATCTGAGTGGAGGAAATTATGAAGTGAGAGGAATGGAATTTCTACCACCTTTTATGCAGAAATACAGGGGAGAAGCCTGGATGACCAGACGTAGCTAGTTTTCCTTCTTGCAACAAGTTTTCTCTCTAGTTAAGAGTTCTTAGAGAAGCATTTAGAGTTTTGACTTGTAATCATATTGTGCAAGAACATAGCAGGAATTGGAGAGCTTCACCTTCAATTGGCTAAGCTTTCTTTTATCTTTCTTATACTTGTACTTTATGATGTTTTGCATTAATAAACTTGTGAATATGAGTGTTTTATCATTCATGAGTAGCTAATTTTCTTTATCTAGGGAGTAGATGAAACTTATGGCCAAATGATATGAAGTGATTGTTATTCATTCTTGTTATGTCTTGTATTAACTTATCTACTTGTGTATGTTGGATTACTTGTTGTTGCTTGATCACCAATAGCAGGTTTATAGTTATTTTTATTCATTGAGAAATGGTAAAAATAATGGAATGACACAAGTAGAACTTGAGTTGTATATTCATGAGAATAGAAATACGTTCAAGTGGATGAAATCTGCATTTCATGTGTGAATAAGAACAGATTTAGTATTTACCAAGAGATTAGGACAAACTAATCTGTTTTAACCCATTATTATCATGAGAATGTGATTCTGGTATTTCTGGAAATGAATCCTTGGTTAAACAAGAGCAGTAACAAGTGTTGAATTAATTCATTTTAGATCTTTTGTGTCATAAGTGGAATCTACATCCCTAGATCTTAATATTTAGTGAATTCTACTCCCCTTGAGATATTGCATTTATCTATTTAAGAATTTTTGTAGTTGAATTAAAATCTGAAGTTTCTGCTCAAATTAATTGTGAGTCTAAATAATAGAGTAAATTAGTATCTAATAATTGTTTTAAATTGCTCCTCGTGGGATCGACCCGATACACATCTCGTACTACAATTGCGACCTGTATACTTGCAGTCCAACGGGTGTAAATTCGGAATTAAACTTGCACTTAAAGTAAAAACCCGTCAAGTTTTTGGCGCCGTTGCCGGGGAGCGGCAATATTAGAGCCTAATCATCTTTATTAATTTAGACAGCTTTATTTTTTTTAGATTATATTTAATCTTATATTATAATCAGTTTTTTTTTTTACCATTGAAGTTGCATAATATCCCTTATTTCTGTTTGTAGTGTATGCACCGGGAGTCTCGAGAAGTCGCACCTTTCGATCCAGAAATTGAGAGGACACTACGTAGACAAAGGAGGCACACACAACAGCAAGAGGAACAAGAGATTTGGCAACCGATAGAGGAAATTTTGATAGAACTACCATTTGAAGAAGAAATGGCCGAAAATGACCCAAATAGGCGAGTTCTACGAGATTATACTCTACCGGGAACACAAGGATCTCAAACAAGCATAGTAAGGCCTACGGTAAATGCTAACAATTTTGAGATTAAACCATCACTTATCCAAATGGTTCAACAATCTCAATTTGGAGGTAATGCAGTAGAAGATCCTAATACACACTTAGCTACATTCTTGGAAATTTGTGATACAATTAAAATGAATGGAGTTAGTGATGATGCTATAAGGCTAAGATTGTTCCCATTTTCATTAAGAGATAAGGCCAAACTTTGGCTACACTCTCATGCTCCCAATACTTTCACTGGATGGGATGAATTATCAAGAGCATTCTTAAATAAGTATTTTCCACCAGGTAAGACTGCTAAGCTTAGAATGGATATCACTAGTTTTAGCCAATTGGAAGGTGAATCATTATATGAGGCATGGGAAAGGTTTAGAGATTTGCTTCGGAAATGTCCACATCATGGACTGCCGGAGTGGTTAATCATACAAACCTTTTATAATGGTTTATCTTTCTCCACTAAAACTATTATTGATGCAGCTGCAGGTGGAGCTTTAATGGGAAAAACACCCCAAGAAGCTCATAATTTGATAGAAGAAATGGCAGCAAATAACTATCAATGGGCCAATGAGAGAGGTAATACAAGACGTCACGCAGGTATGATAGAAATGGACACTCTCAATATGCTGAGTGTTCAAATGAATAATGTGATGAAATTGCTAAGTAGACAAGGTCCAAGTTCATCTAATGCACATGTAGCATGCTGTTCTGTATGTGGAGGTGAACATGATACTAATGAGTGTGTCGATTCTGAACAGGTACAATTCGTCAATAATTACAATCGTAATGCTCAAAATAACCCCTACTCGAATACTTACAATCCGGGATGGAGAAATCATCCAAACTTCGGATGGAAGGATCAAGGAAATCAACAAAGGCCAACCAATCCGCCGGGATTTCAACCAAGGCAACCACAGGCTGAAACTAAACCAAGTTGGGAGATCGCGGTGGAAAAACTTGCTACGGTGACTTCGGACAGATTTGAACGAGTAGAAGGGAGACTGGATCAACTCACTACAATGTACAGGAATGTAGAGGTCCAAATTGGTCAAATTGCTAGTTCTTTGAATAATCGAAATCAAGGAGAATTACCTAGCAAAACAGAGGTCAATCCTAAGGAGCAGGTGCAAGCCATTACTCTTCGTAGTGGTAGACAATTAGAAGATCCTCCAGTGAAGGAAGTTGAGAAAGATGAGAATGAAAAACAAGAAGAAAAGCAGAGGAACCAAGAGGCGATTGTGGAGGAAAATAGGCGGGAGAATCCAAGAGAAAAGCAACCATCATCTTCCACTACCATTCCAATACCCCCTGCGGTTCCATTTCCACAAAGATTAAAGCAAAATAAGTTTGATAAAGATTTTGAAAAATTTGTTAAACTTTTCAAACAATTGCACATTAACATTCCTTTTGCCGATGCTATTTTGCAGATTCCATCTTATGCGAAATTTCTCAAGGAAATCATGACTAGAAAAAGAAAGTTGGAAGACTGCGAAACAATAGCATTAACGGAGGAATGTAGTGCAATTATTCAAAATAAGCTACCACCGAAGTTGAAGGATCCGGGGAGTTTTTCTATACCTTGCACCATAGGTAACGTTGATTTTTCTAAGGCATTGTGTGATCTTGGTGCTAGTGTATCATTAATACCTTTAACGGTGGCTAGACAATTGGGTTTGCATGAGCTTAAACGCACTAATATCACTTTGCAACTAGCGGATCGGTCTATTAGATATCCATTGGGAGTGTTGGAGAATGTATTGATAAAAGTTCAAAAATTTATCATTCCAGTGGATTTTGTGGTATTAGATATGGAAGAAGATATATCTATGCCAATTATTCTAGGTAGACCATTTCTAGCTACTGCAGGTACTATTATTGATGTAAAAAATGGCAAACTTAAGTTTCAAGTAGGTGAAGAAGAGGTAGAATTTAATTTGAATGAAATGGAAAAATACCCTTCTTTTACCGATCATGCTTATTCTATTGGCACAATTGATAAACTAACCCAAGAGATGAGTCAAGTCAACTTTGACTTAGATCCTCTTGAGTATTGTTTAATGAGTTTAGGTAAGCAAGAAGATGTTTGTGAAGAAATTGAAGAATTGGCCAAATACTTGGATTTTCAAGCACCTTATAAAAGGGGTAATTTGTATGAAAGTCTTGGCCAAGGAAAAGGGTTTTCACAACCTTCAGAAATTGAACCTCCAAAGTTAGAGCTCAAGCCACTTCCGACTCATCTAAGGTATGAATTTCTTGGAGAAAATAAAACTTTACCTGTAATTGTTAGTGCTGACCTTGATGATGAACAGTGTGCAAAGTTGTTAAGAGTTCTAAGAAGGCGTAAGAAGGCAATTGGATGGACAATTTCAGACATTAAAGGTATAAGTCCTTCTATATGCATGCATCGAATTTTATTGGAGAACGGTTGCAAACCAGTGGTGGAAACACAAAGAAGACTCAATCCAAACATGAAAGAGGTGGTAAGAAATGAAATTCTTAAATGGCTTGACGCAGGTATAGTTTTTCCTATCTCCGATAGTGTTTGGATTAGTCCAATTCATGTGGTACCAAAGAAAGGTGGAATGACTACAATCGTGGGTAAAAATGATGAATTAATTCCATCTAGACTTGTGGTAGGGTGGAGAGTGTGTATCGATTATCGTAAGTTAAATACGGTAACAAGAAAAGATCATTTTCCCCTACCATTTCTTGATCAATTATTGGAGCGAATAGCCGGATATGAATTTTACTGTTTTCTTGATGGTTTTTCAGGATATAATCAAATAGCTATAGCTCCAGAGGATCAAGAGAAGACCACATTTACATGTCCTTATGGCACTTTTGCCTTTAGAAGAATGCCATTTGGGTTATGCAATGCTCCCGCAACTTTTCAACGATGCATGATGGCTATTTTTTCTGATTATATTGAGAAAATTATGGAGATATTTATGGATGATTTTTCTGTGTATGGTTCATCTTTTGATCAGTGTCTTCATAATTTGGAATTGATTTTGCAGAGATGCGAGGAAACAAATCTTGTACTGAATTGGGAGAAATGTCATTTTATGGTAAAAGAAGGAATTGTTTTAGGACACAAGATTTCCTCCAAGGGAATTGAGGTGGATCAAGCCAAAATAGAAGTCATCGAAAAATTGCCACCCCCAAGCAATGTCAAGGGGATAAGGAGTTTTTTAGGACATGCTGGCTTTTATAGACGTTTTATTAAAGATTTTTCTAAAATAGTAAAGCCATTATGTGATTTATTATGTAAAGATACTCCTTTTCAATTTGATGACAATTGTTTGGTTGCATTTGAAAGGTTGAAGAAGGAATTGATTTCGGCCCCAATTATAACTTCGCCTGATTGGTCACTACCATTTGAATTGATGTGTGATGCAAGTGATTATGCGGTTGGAGCAGTTTTGGGACAAAAGAAAGAAGGACGGTTGCACGTCATTTACTATGCTAGCAAGTTGCTAAATGAAGCACAACTCAATTATGCAACCACAGAAAAAGAGCTATTGGCAGTGATATTTGCTTTGGATAAATTTAGATCTTATCTAGTAGGATCTAAAGTTATTATATATACGGACCATGCGGCTCTTAAATATTTGTTACATAAAAAAGATGCAAAACCAAGACTAATTCGATGGATTCTTTTATTGCAGGAATTTGATGTGGAAATAAAAGACAAAAAGGGAACAGAGAATCTAGTAGCGGATCATCTATCACGCCTAGAATATATTCCAGTCAAGGATCAAGTTCCTATTCAAGAGAATTTCCCGGATGAGTTTGTCCTAGCAATTATCAATTCTCCATGGTATGCTGATATTGCTAATTTTTTGGTAAGTGGAGAGATTCCAAAGGGAATTAATTACCATCAAAAGAAGAAATTCTTACATGATGTCAAAAGTTACTTTTGGGAGGAACCATTGCTGTATAAACATTGTGCCGATGGTATGGTACGTAGATGTATTCCCGAAAACGAGGTACATAATATTTTATATCATTGTCATAACCTTGAAACAGGTGGACATTTTAGCACCTCAAAAACTGTGGCAAAGGTATGGCAATCAGGATTTTATTGGCCAACTATGTATCGAGATGTTCGGGAATATGTTAAAAGTTGTGATGCATGCCAAAGAACTGGAAATATATCTCGAAAGAATGAAATGCCCCTAACTACCTTCTTAGAAGTTGAATTATTTGATATATGGGGTATAGACTTTATGGGACCATTTCCAAGCTCTTTTAATAATAAGTACATCTTAGTAGCAGTGGATTATGTTTCTAAATGGGTAGAAGCAATCGCTTCACCTACTAATGACTCTAAGGTTGTACTCCGATTCCTTAAAAAGAATATTTTTTGTAGATTTGGTATACCTAAGGCCATAATAAGTGATGAAGGAAAACATTTTTGTAACAAACAACTGGATTCCTTATTGTTTAAATATGGCTGTAGGCACAAGACATCACTCCCGTACCATCCTCAAGCCAATGGACAAGCGGAGCTAGCTAATCGTGAGATAAAGCTCATTTTGGAGAAAACTGTGAATAAATCACGCAAGGATTGGGCTACAAAGCTAGATGACACACTATGGGCTTACCGAACGGCATTTAAGACTCCCTTAGGGATGTCGCCGTATCGTTTAGTCTATGGAAAAGCTTGTCACTTACCTGTAGAGATTGAACATAAAGCTTATTGGGCTATTAAAGCAATTAATATAGATTTTAATCTTGCAGGTGGAAGGAGATTACTTGAGTTGAGTGAATTGGAGGAACACCGGTTACATGCATATGAAAATGCCAAAATTTACAAAGAAAAGATCAAATATTGGCATGACAAGCACATTATTCCTAAACAATTTCAGGTAGGGCAAAAAGTGCTTTTATTCAATTCACGCCTGAGGTTATTTCCAGGAAAATTGAAGTCAAGGTGGTCTGGACCATTTGAAGTCACTCAAGTATTTCCCTATGGAGCGGTTGAAGTGGCAAATTCAAGAAATGAAAGGTTTAAGGTCAATGGACAACGAGTGAAACCCTACTTGGCAGGTGAAATCGTACCCAAAGGACTCATATGTCTTTTGGGCGACTCTTCTTCAAATTAAGAAACTGAATGTGTGAGTCGAGCCAACGACTATAAACAAAAGCGCTAATTGGGAGGCAACCCAATGTTTATGTTATATGTGTTAAATTGGTGTCATTTTGTGGTTTGAATAAGTGTTTTAGTTAATTTGTTGTTTTTGTGTGATAGGGTTGGCAAATGGAAGCAAGAATGACCATTTGAGGTGAAAAAGGCGAACTGTGATCAAACAACTCAACCCCTCGATTTGCGTTAAAGGTGTTTTTGATTCATTATAAAGGGGTAAAATGCATGTTTTTAATGTTTTACATTTGTTCCAGTGATTAAAATTGGCAAACAAATGATCTATGATGCATTTTGAGTCATTGGGGTACCTTTTGTAATTTTTCAAAAGTTGAAATTCTGCTAAAAATCGAAGCCGAAAACGCGTTTTCCAAGGAAACGCGACTATAAGTCGCGTTTCTCAGAATCGCGTTTTCAATTCTGCGCCTGCAGAACAGAAAACGCGCCTTTAAAACGCGACTTTAAGTCGCGTTTTAGAGGAAGTCGCGTTTTCACGCCTGAGCAAAACTGGAAAACGCGACACATATAAACGCGACTTTAAGTCGCGTTTTAATACGTAACCGCGTTTTAAATTCTGCGAGATTTGTGCAGAAAACGCGGATTTAAAAACGCGCGTTGAAGGCGCGTTTTTAGTCGCGTTTTCGGTTCATTTTTCTGCTTCAAAAACGCGATTTCCAGAACATTTCTTCACTTTTCCATTTTTCCAGCCGCGTTTTTCTTCTTCTCTTCTACCCAACTCACAAATCTTCATTTGTACTCCATAATCGTCTAAGCCGAATTGAAGATCATTTGGGCATTCATCCACCGCCCAATCGTGATGCAGAGGATGACGATGATGCCGAGGGGGATGACTGACTTGGCACACTGCAGAAGCTATCTTTAGTTGATGAACTTGCTTGCCTAATTATCTTAACTTGTGGAACTTAAGATGTTTAACTTCATTTTATTTTTCTGTTTTCTATGTGGTAGGTACTTGTATTTTGACAGTGGTCCGTGATTAGTGGCTGATAAGGATCTCAGCCATTGACTTGGGGAGTACTTCTTTCTTTTCTTTTCTTCTTTTGTTTCATTTCTTCCCTACACATTGAGGACAATGTGTAATTTAAGTGTGGGGGGAGAAATATGTGTGATACTTGTGGTTTTAGTTGTGTTTGATATAATTCTCGTGCTTAAATGGTGTTTCTTGTGGTTGCTGGCAGGGAGTTTTAGTCCACTTTTAAGGGGAGATTCTGTCAAAATTTTTCCAAAACCTTATACATATATATGTTATTAACTATAATAAATAAATAAAATTTTGTCACTTATCCTTTTGAAATAAATATATGCGGTTTTGATACTTCTTTTCTTATGAAATTTGGAAATGATTTTTATGTGATTATAATTTTTACATTTATAGGAAAGTATATCTAGTAAAGTGGAGAAAATTATGCCTACATTTTGTATATTTGATGAAAATTCTTCTTTTTATCTAATTTTATAAGATAAGAAATTAATATGGTTAATAAGTGTCATACTCTTCTCATGATTACTCTTAGAGGGAATTTTATTATATATATACATCAAAAAAAAAGGGGTTATTCTACTCCAATGATTCTCGTACCGAGTAACCGGGGGTTGGCATCTACAAATGTCGACATTCGCGTAAAAAGGTACTTGAATTAAGAGTATGCAAAGCAACTTGAGTATGTGAAATGTTGAGTAACCGGGGATCTGCATCTAAAAATGTTGATCTTCGCGTCAAAAGGCATTTTTCACAACTTAAGTAATATTTAATCCTTAAAATATATATATATATATATATATATATATAAAAGTAAATTAAATCCCTCTTTAAGAAAAATAAGAAGTTGATCATGAGATTAGTTAGCATCTTTATTGACTATAGGAGTTGCTTGCTTGCGAAATTGGATAAAAATAAGAAGTTGAGTTGAATTGGTAAAATTATGGTATACTTGGCTCTTCTTTGCTTGATATTATGAGTACTTGAACTTAATGGAAAGATCACATAAGGTTATTTACCTTGATTCAAGGAAATGGAGTTGAAATACTACATATGTTTATTTTCAATTTTTGGATCATTGATGGTTGGAATTTCATATTGCTTGAGGACAAGCAATGATTCAAGTGTGGGGGTATTTGATAAGAGTTTATTTTACGTATTTTTAAGTGCATTTTATTAGTTAATTTTGAGTTGATTATTTAGTTTTATAAATAAAATAAAGAGGTTTTTGGTAAAATTATATATTTTTGGTAAAAGTGGATAATATTGCATTTCTATTGATTTTAATGGTAAAAACTTCATTTTTATGCAGGAATGATGATTCAATCACCAAAGGATGTCAAATGAGGTAAAAAATAGAGATTTGGTGATGAATTCAAGTGGCAACAAGAAGAATGAAGTGAAAAACGTTCAAGTGAGGAAATGCAATACAAGTCAGTTTTGACACTCTTCAGTATTTTGACCATATCTGGAGCTACACTTATCGGATTGAGGTGATCTTTATACCATTTTAAAGCTAAGAAAGAGACCTACAATTCGTATGAAGACATCGAAATCCATTTCTGCCATCTTCATGGGCAAAACGTTGGAATACAGAAGCTGCATTCTGTGGTCGGAAGTTAAAACAGAGGTTTGAACAGGTGACAGTATTTCGATCATATCTCAGGCTACAATGCTCCGATTTGGATGATTCTTGAAGCATTGGAAAGCTAACTCAAAGGGCTACAACTTTTGTGTTTTGCACAAAAGCTAGTTTGGCCTTTATCATGGAGAAAATCGCAGTTGAAATAAGGCCAGAGTGAAAACGCGAGTAGAAAAAACGCGAGTTTATACCGCGTTTTGTGTAGGCGCGTTTTATAGCCGAAATTCTGCAATTTGACTCAGTCAATTCTCTTGTGTGCATACCACTTTCCAGCTATAAGATGCAAGGGAATTCGGTGCACATGCTTCTGCAATAAAAGAGAAGACCAAATGAGTGTGGACAAAAGGAAACATCATATCTTTGACTTCTTTTTACAAAATCTGAGTGGAGGAAATTATGAAGTGAGAGGAATGGAATTTCTACCACCTTTTATGCAGAAATACAGGGGAGAAGCCTGGATGACCAGACGTAGCTAGTTTTCCTTCTTGCAACAAGTTTTCTCTCTAGTTAAGAGTTCTTAGAGAAGCATTTAGAGTTTTGACTTGTAATCATATTGTGCAAGAACATAGCAGGAATTGGAGAGCTTCACCTTCAATTGGCTAAGCTTTCTTTTATCTTTCTTATACTTGTACTTTATGATGTTTTGCATTAATAAACTTGTGAATATGAGTGTTTTATCATTCATGAGTAGCTAATTTTCTTTATCTAGGGAGTAGATGAAACTTATGGCCAAATGATATGAAGTGATTGTTATTCATTCTTGTTATGTCTTGTATTAACTTATCTACTTGTGTATGTTGGATTACTTGTTGTTGCTTGATCACCAATAGCAGGTTTATAGTTATTTTTATTCATTGAGAAATGGTAAAAATAATGGAAATGACACAAGTAGAACTTGAGTTGTATATTCATGAGAATAGAAATACGTTCAAGTGGATGAAATCTGCATTTCATTGTGAATAAGAACAGATTTAGTATTTACCAAGAGATTAGGACAACTAATCTGTTTTAACCCATTATTATCATGAGAATGTGATTCTGGTATTTCTGGAAATGAATCCTTGGTTAAACAAGAGCAGTAACAAGTGTTGAATTAATTCATTTTAGATCTTTTGTGTCATAAGTGGAATCTACATCCCTAGATCTTAATATTTAGTGAATTCTACTCCCCTTGAGATATTGCATTTATCTATTTAAGAATTTTTGTAGTTGAATTAAAATCTGAAGTTTCTGCTCAATTTAATTGTGAGTCTAAATAATAGAGTAAATTAGTATCTAATAAATTGCTCCTCGTGGGATCGACCCGATACACATCTCGTACTACAATTGCGACCTGTATACTTGCAGTCCAACGGGTGTAAATTCGGAATTAAACTTGCACTTAAAGTAAAAACCCGTCAACCATAATTGTTTAATATGCATGACTGATTGTAGGCCATTGTGTACTTTATCACATCGGTCGAATTGGGCCCTAAGCCCTTGGCAAGTTGACCTAACCGAACCAGTAGTGGACTTGGTCTATTAGGTCGGCCACCCTGGGCAATTGTACGATATACTTGAGTTTTACCTTGAAGATTGGAGATTATTGAATTGCTTAACGAATGTTGGGGACTGTTTATTGTTTTGGAGGTTATAAAGGGAGGAATGACGGAGTGAGTAGAATCTGTATCCTTTAAATTGATTGATTACTTTATTGAAGTTGATCTCCTGAATTGCTATGTTTAGTGAGTGTTTTATTTTGTTAATTGGTACTTGTCCATTTTGAACCTCACTGAACTCTAGCTCAACCCCTTAGTTTTGTTTTCCTTACAGGAGTTGAGGTTGGAAGAAATGTCGATTAGAGATAGATGGTTTTAGGAGGTCCAATGTTGTATCTCGATGTTAAAACTTGCATTTTATTTCTTTTAATGGACAATTTATGTTTTAATCTAGTTGGTGGTGTACTTAAGAATTGATGTTCAGATGTTTATAGAAAATGTTATCTCTAAAGTTAATGTGAGTGAGTGAATCCGACGAGAGTCAGGCAAGCGGTCCGCTAAACCCTAGGGTGTGACGACCCCACCTCCCCCTAGGGCATATCCAAGGGTTTGGCAAACTGTCTGCCCAACTCTCGCCAAAATTCACTCACTTACATTCTTGAAATAGTCTTTCACGCCTCGAGATTAACATAAAAAGTTCCCAATTCAACCAAAAATTTCAACTTAATTTACAATCCAAAAGTGAAACATAAGGGTACATTACCAAAGATCCCAAATACATTCCATCTACAAAAGTACAAGTACATGAAGATTATACACACTAGTTCACGCTTACTTGCTCCGGTCTCCACTTCTATAAGGAAAATAAAACTAAATGAATGAGCTAAAAGCCTAGTGAGTTTCCCAAACAAGTAGTCAAGTAGGTAAAGTACGGAAATATTACATTAACACTACACACACTTTTGCACAATAATAAGCAGTCATTCAAGAAACAAACATTCAATCATTGGAAGGATACATTCTCACTTGGAGCCATTCATTCAGTCATTCAATCGCCATCCATTTCCCTTATACCTCCGATATTTGAAAGCATTTAAAAGTGAAAAACTCCTTCAGTGTTCATTTCATTCATTTATTCAGTCATTCATTTCAATCATTGCATTGCATTCACTAGCCAGTACCCCACCCGACTTCGTGGTCATACTCCATTATACCTAACACTATCCCAAAGTCACCAACCGCCTGATCGAGTCCACCTCTGGCTCGAGCCGATTGGAAACAAAGGGCAAGAGCCCAGTTCAACCAAAGGCTTACATTCATGCACAAGTAATATTCAATCATTTGATCACTGAAAATTCACATTCACTTAGGTCGAGTGCGATAAAATACACACTCACCCATTAAAAATCCATTTAACAATCATTGGAAAGCTTTTAACGTTTAAGCAAACATTCACAACATTTCACATAGTCATTGGAAGCACAACATGCAAGGAACACTCACCAATCAATCGAAATCTTTCACTTCAACCCTGGTTCATCCTCTTGAACTCTTTCGAGTCTTGTGGTCAAATACTATATTAAAAGACTAGCAATACAAAGCCAAATTACATGAAGAAATTGAGGTTTCAAAACTTCTTTTAGAAAATGCATCAATTTAGAAGTTTTATGCCCATATAACTTATAAAAAATATAACATTTTCTTGTACCAATCAAGAGGAAAACCTCATGTGCATCCTAAATCAATGTTTCAAAAGTCATTTGGAGCACAAGAGCATCAATTATAATCAAACGTTTGAGGAAATTAGAACAAGACTTTCAAAGTGCAAAATTAGAAATTGTCCGACTAGAAAATGATTTGAAGAAACTCATTTCCTTTCATTTATACCTCTTGTCTTGGCTCAAAACTAACACACACACAAAGAAATAGATTATAACTGTGACGACCCCACCGTACCCAGAGGCGTACCAAAGGGTTTAGCGGATCGCCTGCCTAGCTTGCGCTAGGACTCGATTCCAAAAACGATAAAATAAATTTCACGCTAAAAGAAAGTTCTATATACACTATTACATCTTCAAAAGTTATATAAACTATTACATCAAGCCATACATACCACTAGTACCAGAAAGTAAACGCTAGAGAAGCTACTAACTATAACCACCACAACACATATATACATCTTACTAGTCAACTTATAACAAGTACTAGGGCAAAATCAATTATTCTATAAACCAAAAGTCTATATACCTTCCCGAGCTTTCCCCGCGTCGGCCCCTGCTAAGGAAAACAAATGGAATGGGGTAAGTTATATGCTTAGTGAATAATCGGGGTTAAAAACCTAAAATCACATTCAACTAAACATGTAAACCAAGATATTTCACATCAATAGATAGAAATGTAACATCACAATGGTAGGATACGGGTGACTTCAAAGCCAGTTCAATTCTCTGAGCTTGACCACCTGTTGACACTCTGTCAACCAAAATACTCATAGTCTGTAGACTCCACTTAACTTTTCCCGTTCACCTTATCAACCCCCGCTGGCCAATCAACAGCACACAGCAGCTTGAACAAAACAAAATCACTTAGCTCTAATCAAAACTTTAACAAAGAACGAAATCCCAAGGTTAGCATGGAACTAACTTCGACCAAGCCCCGGCTGGCTCGAATAGTCCGTCTACCCATGGAATCGGGCTGGAACCAAGCCTTGAGATATCCAATCTCTCACTAGATGATATCTCTCAACAAAGTATTCATGTCATTTAATCACCCCAACAGTACATAGCACAAGAGGTTCAACTCAAGTCATGTAGTCACCCCAACAGCACACAGCAAAAGGGTGATACTCAACACAAGGCATGTATACTCACATATTGAGTCAAGAACAGAGAATGGGCTTAGGTCGAGTGAGATAAAGTACACCTTCGCCTAAGTTCCCATTTATCATATACAAGGCACTTTGACAATTTATCATATAAACTAACCCAATTACTCACTCAAAATAGTTAGCACGCAAATCAAGGCACTTTATACGGGTCCACCGACTCCGTCCGATTCGTCACTGCCTGTGACTGAAGATTATATTCAACCATCAGTCAAACAACCATTACAAATGGAAATATGGACTAAAACGGCCAAAACGGCAAAAACGGCAAAAACGGCCAAGAAATGCATTTACGCGTGCGCGGAATGAAAATGGTATGAAAACGGGTTACACGGTTTTGACCATAACCAGAGCTGTGGTTATTGGATCATGGTGTACTAGATAGTGTATCGAAGCTAAAACAAAGGGTTACAACTTTCATGAAGACAACTCATTGCAATTTTCAGTGGATCCAGGTCGAATTTGCAGATTACAGAACCAGAACTCCAAAGGCTGGTTTATACCTCTAGTGCAAATTTGGGCGGCATGCCCCTTGTGTTTACCTATTTTCCAGCCATTTATGGTTTCATTATTTTCCTCAAATCAGCTCCAATGTCACACATAGGCAAAGTTACCACAATGGCCCTTCAACTAGGCTCAAAATAATCCAATTACAACACAAGTCTTAACAAGGCAACCGGAAATTAAGTGTAAAGGCAAATAGCTAAATGGCAGATTTGACGTCTCTTGGTATTTCGGTCACAACTAAAGCTACGCCTATTGGTTTGGGGTAAACTTTATACCGTTTTGAAGCTAAGATAGAGAAATACAAGTCTCATGAAGACATCAACAACCAATTCGTGCATTTTCAATATCAAAATGTGACATCTCAGAGGAAAACATAAAACTGTCCGCAAAACAGTACATTTGGCAGTCAAGGGTATTTTGGTCATTTCACATGATACAGTGCTCCAATTGAGCTGAAATTTTACAGGCAACTATATAACACCATTGCCTATGACTTTCATGTTTTGATCTAAGCCTGAATCGATCTCTAACATGGACGAATGAAGCTGGTCAGAAGCTAAACAGGTTAGTTTCAAATTCTGGAATTTGAACTTTTCCTCTATAATTTCATATCTAATAAGCATTCAATCATCAAAACCAACAATTACTAACTCTATAACATCCATTACTTGATAAATAAGCATAATCAATGCTGAAAATGTAAACCCTAGCTAAACATCCACCATTTCAATCAAACTACTTAAATAACCATCATTAGCCAAGAATAGGAGTTTCTATCCAAACTTAAACATGATTAAGGAAGAGAAATAAGAAAGACAGCCATGGTACCTTCTAGAAACTCCTCGTAGGTGTGAAACCAAACACTTTCTTCCCAAACTTTTACCACACACAACTATCTAAGCACTAAAATGAAAGTTTAATCGATTTAGATTTTGGATTTTCACTCAAACTAAGATGGATTCAGGGTGAAGTTGCTAGCTTTCCTTCCTCTCTTTTCTCTCTTCAACTCACGGCTGAAAGGTACAGAAATGAAGGCTGAAATGAGCTCCAAGAAAGATAAGAAGGTAGGAATTGATTTGAGTCAAAGTTGGACAAGTGTCACACTTTGATTGGAAGTCAAAATTTTCTTTTCTTGCTTGTTTTTTGTCCGCAATTTCGGCTGCATTGAGAAGATATTTAGAGCTGATTTTGTTAAATTAATATCAAGGACATTAAGGTAATAAAGTAGTGGTCAAGTGGTGCACTCAATCGGTAACGAACGGTACACATCGGTTCAACCCGATTTTCCTTATTTCGCACGTAATAGGGTTTTAACTTATAATTCACTAACTTATTATTATTACTTCTAATCACACATATTTCTTATCTAAAACTCACTCTTAATCACCAAATTTAGTACACACTCCGTACCGATTACTCACACTATAAAAAGACGTAAAAACCTTTGTTTACCCTAACGATGAATGAAAAAGGAAAACTCTTAATTCTGAGTCTTTATTTCAACCATTGGGGATGTAAATGAGTAGTATAGCTATTATAAGGTAATGGATTCCAACTAAAAGGGAATTTTAAGAAAAATATGAGGGATTTTACAACTCCATAAATTAAAATTAGGGTTTTAAGTAAAATATGAGGGATTTAAGAAAAACTTGTTAGTCACAAGTAAAACTAGGGTTTTGAGTACAAGTAGGGTTTCTAGTCTTTAAAACAAAACAATGTCTTAAAACAAAAATAAAATAAAGAAACCTTAATATCCTCGTTGAGACTAAAAAAAAACATTATCCTAAAAGTCGGGGTATCACAGTCTCCCCTCCTTAAAAGAATTTCATCCTCGAAATTGCAACCTTTAAGTCAAATCTGCTTAATCTTTTCACGAGCTAAGGTTTGGAATACTCTAATACCTCATTAACGAGTTCATCATTGATAATAAAATTCACCTCAAAAGTTTGTCACTCTATGTATTCCAATCCAAGAACCAATCGTATAATCCTTATCTCAAAGTCTCAATGGTCTTTACGTATTCTTAATGAAAGCTGAACGTCTCATAGATCGACTTCCATAAAATCTTAACAACATAATAATTCCGTTGTACTCGGCCTTAATGGTAGTAATCTTTTAAAACGAATAGAAGGAAACCTCAATATGATGGAAGATAGGGAGGGTACCTTCGATGATTGCTAATGGGTCTGTCACCTCTTGATGTCCCATTGCATAGGTCCTTGCCGGCACTTTCAATCGATTTTCCGTTTCATTGGTTGGCTTAGAAGTGTTCCCTTCTGCCATTGGCAAATTTCCTTCTTTTGGCAGGTGAGGGCACTGAGCAATCAGGTGCTCAGCACTACCATATCGGTAGCATTTCTGAACTTGCTCTTTCTTCCAACAATTATCTTCCATGTGGTTAGCAGCCCCACAAAACCCACATGTCATTCTGGGTCCTGATGTCGGACCTCCACGTGAGGTACCTGATACGAAATATGGGCCGCTTATGGGCCATGTTTTGGGCTGCAAGAGATTGAATCTTTTAGTAATAGTTAGTAGTTTATTTTCTAGATTTCTATTTTATTTGCTAGGAATAAATTCGGTCCAAGACCTCATGTTGAGTTGGATCCGATTTATAGAGTCTAGGCTCACTATAACTTAAGTTGGTTAATTAGCTTTTATTGGGTTATGTTGGGCCAGCTTAAAGCTTTCATTGGATCGATTATAAGCTGACCATTAGATAGTGGATTTGAGTAGTGGAATCGGGCCAAAGGCCTAGCCTAGCCGAGTTAGGGTTTTCAAGTCACTTTAGGTTTTCAAGTTGTAAGGCTATATATAGCCTAGGTTTTCATTCATTAAGGGGAATTCAGATTTTATAAAATATTCGTGAGTTTATTCACTCTCTCTTGCCTCAAGAGAATTTCCTTTGAATACTTGAGAATTAATCTCAAGTTGTTCATCGAACTTATCAATCAAGTAGTCTCCTTGATTGTGGCGTTCTTCTATCTATACTTTTGGTTCACTAAATTTGCTAGTCGTGGGTTAAGGAATCTCCTTAGTTCGTGGCTCGTGATTCTAGAAGGGTCAAAGTTCCGCCAATCATCCCAACTTGGTGTTCGTCTAGATCCGTCTCACATCAGTTGGTATCCAGAGCTAGTCGACGACATCAAGTATATCCCGTTGAGTTTGTTCGTAAGCTTTCTAGTCAATTTTATTTTGCAATTCTGGTCGTGTCTTCCTTTGTGTCAAGTCCGATTGTTATTACAAAAAAAAAAAATTCTGTCCGCCTTTGTTGTCTTGTTGAGTCACTCTTTGATTTCTTTTGCTTCGTGTCCACTTCGTGCATTACTTGTTGTGTGATTCTGTCTTGAAGCCTGCCTTCAAGTGTAGCCGTGTTTTGTTCGTTGCATATTCTGTTTAAATATCAAACAAAAACAAAAAATTTCTGCGACGGCTAGGGTTTTCACTTGCAACTAGGGTTTCCTTGGGTGCAAGTTTCTTGCCAAATCTGTCCAAACTTTAGTTTATTCCACCAAGTTGTTTTCATTAGTTTCCTAAACTGATTTTTGTGGTTAAACTTGTTTGGGGTTGGAATCTTGAAGAGGGACTACAATAATCTAGGGTTTCTTGAGTTTCTTGAAACTAATCTTGAAGTCTTGAAACTTTGATACATGTTTTGATCATTATTGGAGGATTGAAAGAGAACATTGGTTTGACATTAACATTCTGGAATTTTACCCAAAAACAGCCGAGTAATTGTGTGTTTTAGAGTCAAAAAAAAAAAGATGAAGAAAAGAGAAAAGGCATTCGGGTAGCAAGCAACAAAGAAAGAAGCCGAAATTTTATTGACCAAGCTGTCTTGTTACTCCTTGTTCCAAACCAAACCAGAAACTACACCAGGAAAAAAAAAGAAAAAAAAGAAAAGAAACTCAAAAATTCTGTCCAACCTCTTCTTGAAAGTCTCGAACACCTTGCGTCTTGATCACTTGAACAACCCTTGCTTGAGGTTCTTGATTATCTTGGGCCTTAAAAACTTGCACTTGCCTTCGTATACAAAGTTTCTTGTACGTTCTTGCATCCATACGGGGCTTCCTTGGTTTAGGAGTAAATCTCTTGGGAATTTCTTGAGCAAGCCGCTTGGGGGACTCTTGCGTGACAATACTCTCGTTGTCTTGAGAAGCCATTTCCTTGAAACAAGAAACAAAACTGTCGTGGCCTTGTCTAAGGAAGAGAGAACAGAATTGTGCGTTGCGTCTTGAAGGAGAAAGGCCGAATTGTTGGCAAGCTAAGGACGACTGGAGAGAGGAAATTTTAGTGAGGGATAGTCGACTTTTTGAAGGCTTCAAGAAGACAAGAAATCTGGAATTTTTTTCGTGGAAGCTATTCTGATTTGATAAGGTAACAAATCTGGAAATTTTCAGCGGTTAGGAAGCTACCAAATTCTGTTTTGCAGCCGACTTTGGAAGGTTTAAAAGGAGCAGAAATCTGGAAATTTTTTTTAGCTACCAAATTCTGTTTTGCAGCCGACTTTGGGAGGTTTCAAAAGAGAAGGAAATCTGGAATTTTTTTGGGAACAATTCTGATTTGTTATAGCCGACTTTAGGAAGGTTTTTGGAGAGGGAATCTGGCAAAATTTTGGTAATAATTCTGTTTGGTTAGCCGACTTTAAGGAAATTTCCAAATAAGTCCAACACCTAACTTGTTTCCAAAAATCAATTGGGCAATTAAGTAAAGCACTTGGGAACTCCATCATCGTACTTGGACTTTCTTTTTTTCTTTGTACATCAATTCTTTCCTCTTCCATTCCTTATTCATTACTTGAGCTTTCCATTTCTACTTTTTGTTTCCTTGTTCTTTTGATACAATTGGGAGCTATTTTGATTAAAGTTTGATTGAATTTCTTTGAGAAAATTTCTGATTTCTTCAAAGGAAACAATCAAGTAGGCTTGAGGAGTGAATTGGTGAGATCATTAGAGTGTTTTAAACACTTGAGCAAAACACGAGAGTGAGCGAAACACGTAAGGGAGCGAGTGAGGACTGTTCTACTAATTTTTGTTGAGTTTTGCAGGTAATAAAAGTATGAGACAAACGAATGCTCAACTGGAGCTCCACCATCTTGTGCCTAAAGGAGTAAATACTGTGGCATTGCGTGAGATAACTGAGCAATTGGAAATCATCAAAGCTCAAAAAAATGATTGGTTTTATACACGTTTCCATATCAAGGATAAAGTTTGCAGCTTAGCCATTGATAAGGGTTGTGAAGTTAATCTCGCAAGTACTGTCTTGGTTGAGAAATTGAATCTTCCAACCATTGATCATCTTCGCCCTTACAAGTTGCAAAGTGATAGTGGTGATATTTGGATTACTAAGCACACACTTGTTCCTTTTCGTATTGGTCAATACGTGGATGAGGTGTTGTGTGATGTGGTTCCCATTCAAGTGACGCATGTGCTGTTGGGACAATGGTGGATGTTTAATCGACAAGTCAAATATGATGGATGTACTAATAAGTATTCCTTCACATTTAATGGCCGTCGTACCAGGCTTGTGTCGCTTAACTCTAAGCAACTTTGTATTGATCTAGCATACATGAAGAGTGAGCATGAGCGTTATAGTATGAAGAAAGAGCTGGAGGAGAAAATTGTGACTGAAGAGGTAAAATTCGAGGGAGTTGAAAAGGAGAAAGAGGTTGAGAATAATGAGGGGAAAAAGTCAGCTACTGAGCATGAAAAAGAGATTAAAAATTCTAAGAGTAAGCTGATTGTGAGAAAGGATGTGAGATCATATGTTTTTTCTAACGATCTTGACTCTACTTTGTTTAGTGTTTCTACTTTTATGCAGGTTAAGCAAGGAAAAACTGAGTTGATCTTGGCATGTTCTATGCCTAAATCCATTGGTGAATATCAAACTTTTCATGGAGTTTGCACCTTAAGTGTTGTCTCTCTTTGTCATCCACTGATGTTCAACGTCAACCATGAGCCTGATTTGCTTGTTGGGAGGAATAATGAAGTTTCAAAGGGAGTTTCTACACTTGAAACTTGTTATACATTTCCTTCTTATTTTGTTGGTGACAATCCTTTCCTCATTGGCCCAAATTCTGATTCCTTTCAACCTGGTTTTATTCTTCAATTTGAGGGTTCAAAAGCTACCTATCTCGATCTTGTTCCATTTGTGCAATATAGGCCATACCCACAACAACTTGCAATGAATTTTGTAACTTTGCACAATCATGTCCGAGACTTTCCTAGCCTGATTGAGCATCACTATGAAGATCCTTATCTTGTGAATGTGAATGGTAAGCTGTCAAGTGATTTTATACCTACAAATCCTAATCGTGTGATTTATTGTGTAGGTCCAAATTCGACCATTCATGACACAATGCTGATTAGAGAGCTTTGGAGTGGTTGGAGCAAAGCCTTGAGTTTCCCATGGCGGATTGTGAGCATTTTCAAGCTAACCAAGAGACATGTGCACCGAATTACAATAATCATGACGTATGCAAGTATCATCCATTCTAAGAGAGCCAATATGTGGAGATTTGAAGTTTCATACTGCCAACTCTTGTAGTACCATTCATTTCCAAACACGATTTGAGGACAAATCTTTTTTTAAGAGGAGGGGAATGATACGAAATATGGGCCGCTTATGGGCCATGTTTTGGGCTGCAAGAGATTGAATCTTTTAGTAATAGTTAGTAGTTTATTTTCTAGATTTCTATTTTATTTGCTAGGAATAAATTCGGTCCAAGACCTCATGTTGAGTTGGATCCGATTTATAGAGTCTAGGCTCACTATAACTTAAGTTGGTTAATTAGCTTTTATTGGGTTATGTTGGGCCAGCTTAAAGCTTTCATTGGATCGATTATAAGCTGACCATTAGATAGTGGATTTGAGTAGTGGAATCGGGCCAAAGGCCTAGCCTAGCCGAGTTAGGGTTTTCAAGTCACTTTAGGTTTTCAAGTTGTAAGGCTATATATAGCCTAGGTTTTCATTCATTAAGGGGAATTCAGATTTTATAAAATATTCGTGAGTTTATTCACTCTCTCTTGCCTCAAGAGAATTTCCTTTGAATACTTGAGAATTAATCTCAAGCTGTTCATCGAACTTATCAGTCAAGTAGTCTCCTTGATTGTGGCGTTCTTCTATCTATACTTTTGGTTCACTAAATTTGCTAGTCTTGGGTTAAGGATTATCCTTAGTTCGTGGCTCGTGATTCTAGAAGGGTCAAAGTTCCGCAAACCCACTCAACTTGGTGTTCGTCTAGATCCATCGCGCATCAGTACCCTTCTGGGTCCCCCTCCCTGCCTGACCTTTCTCAAAATTTCCTTGATTCAGGGTCCCTATTGATCGTGGACCACCTACTCCTCGACCCATCTTAGATGGTGGCTCGCTCCTCGAGGTCTGTCCATCAATATAACTACTTGTATCCGGTTGTCTTCTTTTCTTATCATGAAAATCCTTTACTTGACTCTTAGTATTCTCAATTCTTTGTACTTTTTCAATAACTTAACTATATGTCTCCAATTGAACAGTTGCCAGTGCCTCTTGAATCTCCAATGTTCAAACCCTGGACAAACCGACGAATTCTCTTTCAGACTGTCAGCACTAACTCTGGAGCAAAACGAGAGAGTTTGGTAAATTGCGTCTCGTACTCCGCCACACTCATAGTCCCTTGACGTAATCGTATGAACTCATCCTCTCCCCTTTCTTGAACAAGTGACGATAAGTACTTCTCATTAAACTCACGAGTGAAATTAACCCATGTCCAGGGGGTCTGCTCTCTATCCCATTTGGCTCGGATCACATTTCACCAGACACGAGCCGCCCCCTCAAACTGAAAAAAGGCGAAAGCTATCTGCCGTTCCTCCGGGTATCCTAATACAGCGAAAATATCTAACATTCGATCCAACCAACTCTCCGCTATATCAGGGTTAGGTCCACCCAAAAATTTTGGCGGTAGAAACTTCTGGAACCGTTCTAAGGCACGGTCCTCTCCCTCATGATTTTTGGGATGCTGTACTTGGCCTTGACCTAGTTGGTTAACCATTTGTTCTAACAAATCAGCCATGCGCTGTATGGCTGTAGCTACTTGGGTTTCTGCTTGGCTATTTGCATTTTCATTTGTTACCCCTTCGGTTCCTTGCCCTCGTCCTCTACCCTCACCTCGACCACGGATCTCCATGTGATTGTTTTATAGCTTCTATAATTGGAACAAAATATAGTACGAGTTCAAAGCATTGAAAATTATAACATGCACGAAATAACCAAAAGATCAAAATATATACATATATATACAAGTCACGCCAAAAGTATACACAATTAGTTCACATAACAACCAATATCCAACCAATACAAAACATGTTAGGTCATGAGCACACTAGCTCCAAAAAGAGTCAACAAAACAAGTCAGAGTAACGACCCTAGCGGAAACCCCCTACAAAGCCCATAGAGTCTATCGCATCCATCGGCCCCGCTCCGCCAGCCCTAGGTGGCGCCTCCGCAGCCACATCCAAGAGAACCTCACAGTCTCGCATAATACCCCGGGCTCTCTCTCTCATCTGCCCCTTCAAAGCGAAGAGGTGACGGTGGGTCTCCTCAAGCTGACGACCAAGTGCATGCGTCCGCTCCTCCTCAGCCCAAAACCCTGCCTCGAGGTCACGCAGGCACATGGCCTATCCATGGCTCACCTCTCTGGCCTCCTCTAACTGTGCCCTCATAGTGTCAACCGCCATACCTAGGCAATGACGCTCGTCATCTATAGCCATAACTACCTCATCAGGGTATCCATACGTATGTCGACACTCACACGATCGACTCAGCTGACCGAAGGGAGAATACAGCCTATAGGGTTCCTCGACCCTCCTTTGATATCTGAGGACTCGTCGGCGTACCACCTGGTTCACCGGCCCACCTACACTCGTGGCTCGTGCTCCGGCACCGTTAGGTCCACCGGTATCGCTAGATCCACCAGTCTCCATACTTAAACAACAAAACATCACTGAATCAGTTCTCCGGCATTTCATCTTAATAGATACGGTTCCACTTAAAGGCAATCGAATACTTATGTGTCCTATGACTTATTTCCCAACAGCCCAATTTCTCTAACCTAGACACTCTGATACCACCTGTGACGACCCCACCGTACCCAGAGGCGTACCAAAGGGCTTAGCGGATCGCCTGCCTAACTCGCGCCAGGACGATTCCAAAAATGATAAAATAAATTTCACGCTAAAAGAAAGTTCTTTATACACTATTACATCTTCAAAAGTTATATAAACTATTACATCAAGCCATACATACCACTAGTACCAGAAAGTAAACGCTAGAGAAGCTACTAACTATAACCACCACAACACATATATACATCTTACTAGTCAACTTATAACAAGTACTAGGGCAAAATCAATTATTCTATAAACCAAAAGTCTATATACCTTCCCGAACTTTCCCCGCGTCGGCCCCTGCTAAGGAAAACAAATGGAATGGGGTAAGTTTTATGCTTAGTGAATAATCGGGGGTAAAAACGTAAAATCACATCTAACTAAACATGTAAACCAAGATATTTCACATCAATAGACAGAAATGTAACATCACAATGGTAGGATATGGGTGGCTTCAAAGGCAGTTCAATTCTCCGAGCTTGACCACCTGTTGACACTCCGTCAACCAAAATACTCATTGTCCGTAGACTCCACTTAACTTTCCCATTCACCTTATCAATCCCCGCGGGCCAGTCAACAGCACACAGCAGCTCGAGCAAAACAAAATCACTTAACTTTAATTAAAGCTTTAACAAAGAACGAAATCCCAAGGTTAGCATAGAACTAACTTCGACCAGCAAAAGGGTGATACTCAACACAAGGCATGTATACTCACATATTGAGTCAAGAACAGAGAATGGGCTTAGGTCGAGTGAGATAAAGTACACCTTCGCCTAAGTTCCCATTTATCATATACAAGGCACTTTGACAATTTATCATATAAACTAACCCAATTACTCACTCAAAATAGTTAGCACGCAAATCAAGGCACTTTATATGGGTCCACCGACTCCGTCCGATTCGTCACTGCCTGTGACTGAAGATTATATTCAACCATCAGTCAAACAACCATTACAAATGGAAATATGGACTAAAACGGCCAAAACGGCAAAAACGGCAAAAACGGCCAAGAAATGCATTTACGCGTGCGCGGAATGAAAATGGTATGAAAACGGGTTACACGGTTTTGACCATAACCAGAGCTGTGGTTATTGGATCATGGTGTACTAGATAGTGAATCGAAGCTAAAACAAAGGGTTACAACTTTCATGAAGACAACTCATTGCAATTTTCAGTGGATCCAGGTCGAATTTGCAGATTACAGAACCAGAACTCCAAAGGCTGGTTTATACCTCTAGTGCAAATTTGGGCGGCATGCCCCTTGTGTTTACCTATTTTCCAGCCATTTATGGTTTCATTATTTTCCTCAAATCAGCTCAAATGTCACACATAGGCAAAGTTACCACAATGGACCTTCAACTAGGCTCAAAATAATCCAATTACAACACAAGTCTTAACAAGGCAACCGGAAATTAAGTGTAAAGGCAAATAGCTAAATGGCAGATTTGACGTCTCTTGGTATTTCGGTCACAACTAAAGCTACGCCTATTGGTTTGGGGTAAACTTTATACCGTTTTGAAGCTAAGATAGAGAAATACAAGTCTCATGAAGACATCAACAACCAATTCGTGCATTTTCAATATCAAAATGTGACATCTCAGAGGAAAACATAAAACTGTCCGCAAAACAGTACATTTGGCAGTCAAGGGTATTTTGGTCATTTCACATGATACAGTGCTCCAATTGAGCTGAAATTTTACAGGCAACTATATAACACCATTGCCTATGACTTTCATGTTTTGATCTAAGCCTGAATCGATCTCTAACATGGACGAATGAAGCTGGTCAGAAGCTAAACAGGTTAGTTTCAAATTCTGGAATTTGAACTTTTCCTCTATAATTTCATATCTAATAAGCATTCAATCATCAAAACCAACAATTACTAACTCTATAACATCCATTACTTGATAAATAAGCATAATCAATGCTGAAAATGTAAACCCTAGCTAAACATCCACCATTTCAATCAAACTACTTAAATAACCATCATTAGCCAAGAATAGGAGTTTCTATCCAAACTTAAACATGATTAAGGAAGAGAAATAAGAAAGACAGCCATGGTACCTTCTAGAAACTCCTCGTAGGTGTGAAACCAAACACTTTCTTCCCAAACTTTTACCACACACAACTATCTAAGCACTAAAATGAAAGTTTAATCGGTTTAGATTTTGGATTTTCACTCAAACTAAGATGGATTCAGGGTGAAGTTGCTAGCTTTCCTTCCTCTCTTTTCTCTCTTCAACTCACGGCTGAAAGGTACAGAAATGAAGGCTGAAATGAGCTCCAAGAAAGATAAGAAGGTAGGAATTGATTTGAGTCAAAGTTGGACAAGTGTCACACTTTGATTGGAAGTCAAAATTTTCTTTTCTTGCTTGTTTTTTGTCCGCAATTTCGTCTGCATTGAGAAGATATTTAGAGCTGATTTTGTTCAATTAATATCAAGGACATTAAGGTAATAAAGTAGTGGTCAAGTGGTGCACTCAATCGGTAACGAACGGTACACATCGGTTCAACCCGATTTTCCTTATTTCGCACGTAATAGGGTTTTAACTTATAATTCACTAACTTATTATTATTACTTCTAATCACACATATTTCTTATCTAAAACTCACTCTTAATCACCAAATTTAGTACACACTCCGTACCGATTACTCACACTATAAAAAGACGTAAAAACCTTTGTTTACCCTAACGATGAATGAAAAAGGAAAACTCTTAATTCTGAGTCTTTATTTCAACCATTGGGGATGTAAATGAGTAGTATAGCTATTATAAGGTAATGGATTCCAACTAAAAGGGAATTTTAAGAAAAATATGAGGGATTTTACAACTCCATAAATTAAAATTAGGGTTTTAAGTAAAATATGAGGGATTTAAGAAAAACTTGTTAGTCACAAGTAAAACTAGGGTTTTGAGTACAAGTAGGGTTTCTAGTCTTTAAAACAAAACAATGTCTTAAAACAAAAATAAAATAAAGAAACCTTAATATCCTCGTTGAGACTAAAAAAAAACATTATCCTAAAAGTCGGGGTATCACAGTCTCCCCTCCTTAAAAGAATTTCATCCTCGAAATTGCAACCTTTAAGTCAAATCTGCTTAATCTTTTCACGAGCTAAGGTTTGGAATACTCTAATGCCTCATTAACGAGTTCATCATTGATAATAAAATTCACCTCAAAAGTTTGTCACTCTATGTATTCCAATCCAAGAACCAACTGTATAATCCTTATCTCAAAGTCTCAATGGTCTTTACGTATTCTTAATGAACGCTGAACGTCTCATAGATCGACTTCCATAAAATCTTAACAACATAATAATTCCGTTGTACTCGGCCTTAATGGTAGTAATCTTTTAAAACGAATAGAAGGAAACCTCAATATGATGGAAGATAGGGAGGGTACCTTCGATGATTGCTAATGGGTCTGTCACCTCTTGATGTCCCATTGCATAGGTCCTTGCCGGCACTTTCAATCGATTTTCCGTTTCATTGGTTGGCTTAGAAGTGTTCCCTTCTGCCATTGGCAAATTTCCTTCTTTTGGCAGGTGAGGGCACTGAGCAATCAGGTGCTCAGCACTACCATATCGGTAGCATTTCTGAACTTGCTCTTTCTTCCAACAATTATCTTCCATGTGGTTAGCAGCCCCACAAAACCCACATGTCATTCTGGGTCCTGATGTCGGACCTCCACGTGAGGTACCCTTCTGGGTCCCCCTTCCTGCCTGACCTTTCTCAAAATTTCCTTGATTCAGGGTCCCTATTGATCGTGGACCACCTACTCCTCGACCCATCTTAGATGGTGGCTCGCTCCTCGAGGTCTGTCCATCAATATAACTACTTGTATCCGGTTGTCTTCTTTTCTTATCATGAAAATCCTTTACTTGACTCTTAGTATTCTCAATTCTTTGTACTTTTTCAATAACTTAACTATATGTCTCCAATTGAACAGTTGCCAGTGCCTCTTGAATCTCCAATGTTCAAACCCTGGACAAACCGACGAATTCTCTTTCAGACTGTCAGCACTAACTCTGGAGCAAAACGAGAGAGTTTGGTAAATTGCGTCTCGTACTCCGCCACACTCATAGTCCCTTGACGTAATCGTATGAACTCATCCTCTCCCCTTGGAAATGTCCGAGAATTCCAGGAAGCAAAAAGAAAAGAATTCTTTCAAATAAAATGTTTATCTTATGATCGACGAGATCTAAATAAACATTTTAAAAAGATGATTAAGTTATTTTACTCTCTTGGTGCAGATATTAATCTCAAACAACCGTTTATCAGTTCCCTTCCCAAGCCACTTGCAGATGGTGCAGAAATGTATATCCATAATAAGTATGGATCAGTTTTAAATCTCACCATTGGCCAAATCAAACAAGCAGTTTTCCTATCTCTTGATGACCTTTGTCATAAGAGGAAAGTTATTCGAGAATATCTAAAAGGAGATGTTTGTTTGGACCAAGCCTGCAAAAAGCCAGAGCTAATAACCAAGGGAAAATGCCAAGCCTGTACTCCATCCCAGAGAAGAAAAGGATCCAGAAGATTCAAAAAGTTCAAAAGCTTTACCAAGGCCTATAAGAATTTTCCAAGAAAATCCTTTAGAAAGAAATGGAAATATTTTAGACGAAAGTCTAAAAGGTTCAGAGGCACAAAAGGCAACAAATGTTTTATCTGTGGAAAGCCTGGACATTTTGCAAAAAATTGTCTTCAAAATCAGAAGGGAGTAAAATTAATTTCAGAAATTCAAAATGAACTTCATTTTTCCATATCTGATTTAGAATCTGAATTTTCTGAACAAGAGGAGCCTACTGACACTACTCTATTGGCTTTACAGGTCCCCGAAGAAATCTTAAGTATTGGGCCTATTGCTATGGCAAATAAAGAGAAAAAAGAAGAGAAGTTTATCCACAAACTCTTATTCATATCTTGTTAGATAAATATTCTAAACCTATACCTCTTATTACATTTTTTGATACAGGTGCCCATACTTCCATCATGAGGAAGGATATCTTACCAGACTCATATTGGATTCCTGAAGTGAATAAGTTTAGAGGAGCTGATGGAAATCTTTTTGAAACAAGATTTGTCACAAAAAATCCCATCACTCTCAAACTTCTCCCTGATTGCTGTGTTAGTTCAAAATTTCTGGGAGCAAACTTTACCGGTAAGGACTTGTTGTTAGGATTTGATCTTTACAGGCAAAATAAATATCTTATTACAGGGAATGGGATAAAATCAAAAAGTTTTTTAAACCTTTCATTGAAATCCCAAAGCTGTATTTAATACAAGAAGAAAGTATTCAACAAGATCAACTCCAGCAGTTTCAAAAGCAGATTATTCAAGAATCATGCTCAACAAATCATCAAGAGTTTTTACAAAAGTGTGATCATCCTTTGTGGGAAAATTCTGAGTTTTTTATCCGACTTCATTTTAAGAAAAATGAGGATATCAATCCCACAAAAGCTAGTCATTCTGGAATGAATCCCAATGACACAAAGCTTGCAGAACAGGAATGCCAAGAACTTTTAAAGTTTGGACTCATTGAGATTTTTCATTCTCAATGGGCCTGCCAGGCATTTTATGTTAACAAAAGATCTGAACAGGTAAGAGGGAAAATGAGATTGGTAATCAATTACCAGCCTCTTAATATTTTCCTGCTTGATGATAAGTTTCCAATACCCAACAGATTTACTATTTTTTCCCAGATATCCAAGGCCAACTGGTTTTCTAAATTTGATTTAAAATCTGGATTCTGGCAGTTGGGAATTCATCCTGAGGATAGGCATAAAACTGGATTTTGTATCCCAAATCATCATTTCCAATGGAAGGTGATGCCTTTTGGATTAAAAACTGCACCTTCTCTCTTTCAAAAAGCGATGATAAGGATATTTCAGCCTATCTTACATTCCGCACTTGTTTACATTGATGATATTCTTCTTTTCAGTAATACTTTTGAAGAACATCTTGAGTTGCTTAAAGATTTTCATCATCTTGTTAAGCAATACGGGATAATGCTTTCTGAAAATAAAATGTTTTTAGCTCAGCAAGAAATTTCATTCCTAGGCATGAAAATTGCTAAAGGAAAATGCACTCCTGAGCATGTTGGACAATCCATTAAGGATTTCCCTGAAGAAAATCTTTCAAAAACCCAGGTCCAACAATTTCTTGGTGTTGTTAACTATGTCCGGGAATTTATTCCCAAAGTTTCTAAGCACATTAGTCCTTTGACTAAAATGCTTAAAAAGACACCTCCACCATGGGGTGTTTCACAAACCCAAGCAATCCAAATCCTCAAGAAGGCACTCCAAGATCTTCCCACACTTCATATTCCATCAGATGGGAAAAAGATCTTACAAACAGATGCCAGTGATAAATATTGGGGAGCTGTACTACTTGAAGAAGATGAACAGGGAACAAAGCATTGTTGTGGATTTGCTAGTGGAAAATTCAAAGTTTCCGAACAACATTATCATTCCACATTCAAAGAAATCCTTGCAGTCAAGAATGGTATAAAGAAATTCTCTTTTTTCCTTATATCCCATCATTTCTTGGTTGAAATGGATATGGGGTCATTTCCTAAAATGCTGCACTTTAAACAAAACACTGTCCCTAATCCTCAGTTACTTAGATGGTCAGCATGGTTTTCCCAATATTCTTTTGATGTCAAAAACATAAAAGGGAAAAAGAACATTGTTGCTGATTTCTTCTCAAGGAAAGAACCTTTGCCTCAACAAGACCAACCTTGTTTCATGTTCTCACCTGTTCGTTCTGAACCCCCAGATATTCACCAAATTCCTCATCCATGGGAAAAGGAGGATATTGAAAGAATCTGAAATCAATATGAATTTGAAATATTCAGTTCATATGGAGGTTCAATCTTAAATCCCTTTGGAACTAATCCTGAATATCCTTTCTGTCAAATTTTCATTGCCAGACATGATGATTTTCCAAAGTCATTGTTATGGTATTTTTGGTGTCTTTGCCATCAATATCATATTCTTATGGAATTTCAATCACCTTTCTTTAATCAGCCATTAAATCCAAACCTTCAAGTTTTCCTGCAATGGTTTCGACCATTAACATATTGGTCTGGATTATTTTCAACTCAGTCTAAATATGTTATTTTCCATTTCCATAGACCTTGCAATCTGCAAAATAACCAAGTCCAATCCTGTCCAAGTGCAGTAATTTATAAAGAAATGGATCATACTATTTTAGACCTTGATGATGAGTATGAGGAAGCACAGAGATACATATTTCAGGAAAACAGATGCATTCCTCCTGAAATATGGCCTGGTCACTATGGATCGTGGAACTACCACTCAAGTCATCCTCATTGGACCAGAATCAAACGAACAAAGAAGGAGTATCAGGACAAAATGAATGACACTGTAATGCAAGATTCCCAAGACCCTTATCATAACACAGGATCATCACAGGATTTTCCATCATCCTCAACAGTTTCTTCCTATAAATTCAAAAATAGAACAGAATGGAAAAGCATTGAGAATAGAAGGAGGAATGCACAGGCACATCAATATCACATTGAAATGCTTAACATTACAGATCCAGCTACCACACCATCAGATACCCCAGATGATGAGTACCAGTGGGCTTGGAATGATGTTGATATGGAAGATTCCCCGTAGAAGAGTTGTTTGTTGTTTACTTTTCCGAAGAGTCGTTTGTTGTTTACTTTTCTGAAGAGTCGTTTGTTGTTTACTTTTCCGAAGAGTCGTTTGTTGTTTACTTTTCCGAAGAGTCGTTTGTTGTTTACTTTTCGGAAGGGTCGTTTATCCTGAAGGGCCAAATTCTATTTCTACAAATAGAGGCCAGTTTTCATTGTAAGGGATCATCGAGGAAAATATCAATAAAATTCCAAGTTTGCTTCTATCCCTATGGCATTCTAAGTTTTTAGTTTCACCAGGGAAGGCCGAGAGATCCTCATAACTGCGTGATTGTTTAGATGTCCATAGCTTTGCCATAAGTTGTTCTTGTGATAAAAGTCCCTTGAACTTTTGAAGGCCCAAAGGAGAGAGGCTGTTGTGTTCGGGAATACCTTCAAGGAGCAAATTATGGTTCTGATATGGTATCTAAGCAGACACTCTGGTATTTGGTATCAGAGCCAACCCTGGTGAATCTTTTATACAAAACCTCTACTCTTGTCATTCCAATCATATGAATGATTTCCCTGACTTTGCTAATATTATGCAACAACATGATGTTTTAAATTTTTGGATTTTACGTCATTATGATAGTCTTGATGCATGGTATGAACATATTCGTCAAATAATTGGAGGTCCTCACATATATGATAAATATATTGAACTGACTAAAGCTCAGTGTTATGAAAGAATTGAACGATATCAATCTGAAATTGTTCAGTATTCTGAGTATCTTAATCAGTGGTCTTATAGTATTGTAAGTAGGCAAGTAAAGATAGATCTGTTGTATCATCGTATTTCTGTTATTTCTTCAGAAGAACGTGTGCAAGTAGATAGAGAAAACTCCAAAAAGAAAGTTGTTATTAATAAAGACCTGAGTATTACTCGTGTTTAAATTATGGCTTCTTCTTCTTCTTCCAAGTTTTCTTCTATTACTACTAATAGTGGATTGGAAATAAAGACAGTACATAGTAATAAATTAGATTATTTGTATGAAGTTTCTATTGAACCAGAGGTGGTTAATCCTACCTCTATTCCGACTATCAATCCTTATAGCGCTTACGGTAAACAATCTTTTTCTCCTACTCATGTTATTAAATCCTTAATAAGATCACATCCAAAAGGAGTTAAAGAATACATTCAAGCATCAAAGGTTGATCAACATCCAATTCCTGCTACCAGGAAAGAACAGTTTATAACTTTGCATATTCCGAATGATTTCCCTATGCAATGGAAACAGCAAGGTTATACCCATATACACTTTGGAGCTATCAGGATTTCCCTATCATTTCATGGGAGGAAAGGACTCCCAATAGTTGCTCGACTAGCACTATTGGATACCAGATTCAAACAATACCAGCATGCTTGTATTGCAACAACTGAAACTACATTAAATGCTGAAACTGTTTTTGTCACCCTTTTCCCAAATTTTAACATGTCTTTAGCAGATCCTCATCTGCTTGAAGCTCTTAAAGTACAGGTACAAATTATTGGTGCAGAACAAGTGTCAGACGCCATCGCAGCAACCCTCCATTACCAGATGGTCTATCGTGTTCAGAATCATGCCCTTGATCTGGCCATTCCAGGAGGAGAAAACGCTCTTTTAATAAGAGTTGATGAAAAGAATGGTGCCTCTTGTACTCATGTTCCCCGACAAATCTCAAAGCAAGATTTAATCCAGTTATTACCAAATGACTGGATTACAGACTATGAAGATTTGCATGCTCAAGCAAATGAACCCCTTGAATCCTCAAATTCAAGGATATCTCATACCAAAGAAGGGAGAACATCAATTTCATTTGATCATTCTCATTTTAAAGATTTGATTTCAAAATCTCATCCTTCTATTATGTGTGCACAGGTACCTATGTATTATCCCTCAGAATTTGAGAAACAATGGGAAATACATGATGATCATCCTCAGAATCTTCAGCAGGTACATCGAAGCCAAGATATTATCAAATATTTTGATAACGAAGGACTCCCAGTATCATGGTTTCAGGATCCTATCTCAGGTCATATCTATTTTGATATTTGCAACATTTGTGACTCCTGTCAACTTGAAAATATTCTTGGTTTTGACTTACCAGATTTATCTTGTAAGAAAAAATCAAAATCAAAACAAGTTGAACCCCGACCCTGCAAACCAGACCTGGATCCACAAGATCCAGACACTGACACCTTTGCATCTCAAAGAAGCCAGTTTAATGGTTATCAAATTCCTTCTGATTGGATTCCAAAAATTTCTCAGACACCTGATTCATATTCAAAAAAGGATCTTCATCCTTATTATCAAAAGTGTCTTGATATTTTGGACAAAGAAGCACAAGAATCCAAAAAGGAAGGGACTCTTCAACCATTCTGTAAATCTGAACCAATACTTCGAATTCCAACTTTTCATGTTCAAGAATGCTTTATGTTCAGTGAAGCAGATTTTCCAAAATTGGAAACTTTCAATAAGAATGGTTCTAGACATACTCCAAAAATCCAAAATACTTCTTCAACAGTTTTACCAAGTGGAGAAACTGTTCGACCAAATCCTACAGAAGATGTTCTAAATTGGCAAACTGAGAACTCTCTTGTTCAAAACACTGCCCTTATATCCATTCATAAGAACATCTCAGAGGCCAAAGACATACTCCAAAAATCCAAAATACTTCTTCAACAGTTTTACCAAGTGGAGAAACTGTTCGACCAAATCCTACAGAAGATGTTCTAAATTGGCAAACTGAGAACTCTCTTGTTCAAAACACTGCCCTTATATCCATTCATAAGAACATCTCAGAGGCCAAAGACAAGATTGAACAAATTGATACTACGGTCTCAACTCAGCAATCTCAGGTGTCTCACATGATTGAAGTTTTTGAAAAAAGACTTCAAGAGCTTAAGTACATCTTGCCCTCTGATCCATCTACTTTAGCTGATTTTATTCTCAACAGAGAAAAAGAAACAAAGTTTATCCAAAATCAGCTACATGTCTTGAAAACCACAGGTCAAGTTCCTACATATGATGTAGGGTCTTCCACACCTCTTTTTAAGGTAGGTCCCATGAATGGTGCAGTACCACTTCAAAATTGGCCGACACCTTTCTATTTCGGTGAAGTTACAACTCCATCACCATCTCTTTATTTTTCAACACCACAGCCACAGGTTACCAAACCTTTTGATATTGCAGCAACTTTACGAGAATATCGTAAAAATAAACAAATTCAAAAGGATGCTGAAATAGCAAAGAAAATGGCTGAAAAAGAACAGAGAAAGGCTGAAACTGAAAGGGAAAGAAAAGCCAAACAAACTGCCATTGAACAGCCGTCATCTCAACAAGAACCGCCGGCTTCATTAATGTTTAGTACCTATACTAATCCAATTTTTTCTGTTGAACAGGAAAGGAAAGCAAATGAAGCTACTAGGGTATATGATAATCCCTTGTCAACAGTGCTAGATGAACTTCATGAAGATTCAGTTCCATATATTTCAACCTATACTGAATTTCATGATAATTCCTCTAAAGATACAGGCTCCGAAGAAAGCAGTCTTTCTAATTCTTCAGATGATGATTTGGGATACAAAATCCAGTTTTATGCCTATCCTCAGGATGAATTCCCCAAAATCATTGTTATGGTATTTTTGGTGTCTTTGCCATCAATATCATATTCTTATGGAATTTCAATCACCTTTCTTTAATCAGCCATTAAATCCAAACCTTCAAGTTTTCCTGCAATGGTTTCGACCATTAACATATTGGTCTGGATTATTTTCAACTCAGTCTAAATATGTTATTTTCCATTTCCATAGACCTTGCAATCTGCAAAATAACCAAGTCCAATCCTGTCCAAGTGCAGTAATTTATAAAGAAATGGATCATACTATTTTAGACCTTGATGATGAGTATGAGGAAGCACAGAGATACATATTTCAGGAAAACATATGCATTCCTCCTGAAATATGGCGTGGTCACTATGGATCGTGGAACTACCACTCAAGTCATCCTCATTGGACCAGAATCAAACGAGCAAAGAAGGAGTATCAGGACAAAATGAATGACACTGTAATGCAAGATTCCCAAGACCCTTATCATAACACAGGATCATCACAAGTGACGATAAGTACTTCTCATTAAACTCACGAGTGAAATTAACCCATGTCCAGGGGGTCTGCTCTCTATCCCATTTGGCTCGGATCACATTTCACCAGACACGAGCCGCCCCCTCAAACTGAAAAAAGGCGAAAGCTATCTGCCGTTCCTCCGGGTATCCTAATACAGCGAAAATATCTAACATTCGATCCAACCAACTCTCCGCTATATCAGGGTTAGGTCCACCCAAAAATTTTGGCGGTAGAAACTTCTGGAACCGTTCTAAGGCACGGTCCTCTCCCTCATGATTTTTGGGATGCTGTACTTGGCCTTGACCTAGTTGGTTAATCATTTGTTCTAACAAATCAGCCATGCGCTGTATGGCTGTAGCTACTTGGGTTTCTACTTGGCTATTTGCATTTTCATTTGTTACCCCTTCGGTTCCTTGCCCTCGTCCTCTACCCTCACCTCGACCACGGATCTCCATTTGATTGTTTTATAGCTTCTATAATTGGAACAAAATATAGTACGAGTTCAAAGCATTGAAAATTATAACATGCACGAAATAACCAAAAGATCAAAATATATACATATATATACAAGTCACGCCAAAAGTATACACAATTAGTTCACATAACAACCAATATCCAACCAATACAAAACATGTTAGGTCATGAGCACACCGGCTCCAAAAAGAGTCAACAAAACAAGTCAGAGTAACGACCCTAGCGGAAACCCCCTACAAAGCCCATAGAGTCTATCGCATCCATCGGCCCCGCTCCGCCAGCCCTAGGTGGCGCCTCCGCAGCCACATCCAAGAGAACCTCACAGTCTCGCATAATACCCCGGGCTCTCTCTCTCATCTGCCCCTTCAAAGCGAAGAGGTGACGGTGGGTCTCCTCAAGCTGACGACCAAGTGCATGCGTCCGCTCCTCCTCAGCCCAAAACCCTGCCTCGAGGTCACGCAGGCACATGGCCTGTCCATGGCTCACCTCTCTGGCCTCCTCTAACTGTGCCCTCATAGTGTCAACCGCCATACCTAGGCAATGACGCTCGTCATCTATAGCCATAACTACCTCATCAGGGTATCCATACGTATGTCGACACTCACACGATCGACTCAGCTGACCGAAGGGAGAATACAGCCTATAGGGTTCCTCGACCCTCTTTTGATATCTGAGGACTCGTCGGCGCACCACCTGGTTCACCGGCCCACCTACACTCGTGGCTCGTGCTCCGGCACCGTTAGGTCCACCGGTATCGCTAGATCCACCAGTCTCCATACTTAAACAACAAAACATCACTGAATCAGTTCTCCGGCATTTCATCTTAATAGATACGGTTCCACTTAAAGGCAATCGAATACTTATGTGTCCTATGACTTATTTCCCAACAGCCCAATTTCTCTAACCTAGACGCCCAATTTCTCCAATGCTCAATCGGTAACGAACGGTACACATCGGTTCAACCCGATTTTCCTTATTTCGCACGTACTAGGGTTTTAACTTATAATTCACTAATTTATTATTATTACTTCTAATCACACACATTTCTTATCTAAAACTCACTCTTAATCACCAAATTTAGTACACACTCCGTACCGATTACTCACACTACGAAAAGACGTAAAAACCTTTGTTTACCCTAACGATGAATGAAAAAGGAAAACTCGTAATGCCGAGTCTTTATTTCAACCATTGGGGTTGTAAATGAGTAGTATAGCTATTATAAGGTAATGGATTCCAAATAAAAGGGAATTTTAAGAAAAATATGAGGGATTTTACAACTCCATAGATTAAAATTAGGTTTTAAGTAAAATATGAGGGATTTAAGAAAAACTTGTTAGTCACAAGTAAAACTAGGGTTTTGAGTACAAGTAGGGTTTCTAGTCTTTAAAACAAAAATAAAATAAAGAAACCGTAATATCCTCGTTGAGACTAAAAAAAACATTATCCTAAAAGTCGAGGTATCACAATAACAAGTGTTTTGAGTAAAATCATATACAAGAGGAAAACAAAAATGCCCTAGATTCACACCCCAACCCTCACTTGACCAGCAAGGAGAAAATCCAGCAATATGTCCCCATATTTCTTTAAGTTAACCATCCAATTCAAATCCTAGTTTCATAGTAAATGAACCTCAATCAAGGCCACATATTGTAGGGGACAAATGGTGCATATTCTAAGCCACAAAACTATCAACTTTGAACATATATATCAAGCTCCAAGTCACTTCCACTCACTTAAACTACAAGAACAAAAACGGGTAGCATCTCCCCTGTTTTCCTTTTATTTTCCTCCAATTTCAAGCCTACAATCTCATAGCAAAACAGCCCCAAATCAAGTCTATAAGTTATAAGCTACAAAGGGTCCTTATTCCAGCCACAAAACTAGCTATATTAGGCATATACCTAGCATATCTTCAACATATATCTAAGTTGGAAATTTAAACCCTAAGCTGGAATTTAACACCAAGAGCTAGAAATCCTTTAAGTGAAGCCAAAAATACATGTACAAGCTGGAAAATCCTCATGGCAGCCCAAAATTTCATAGCAAGCTGGAAAATCATCCTTCAAAGCTGGAAATTTCCAATACAAGCTGGAAATAGGAAACTACTATACAAAACTACATAATCTTCCATAAAACCTACTACAAACAAGCGATAATCTCATTCAATGTAAGATTAAAGAGATAGAGTAGTTCCTTGCTAAAATACCTTCAAACCTCAAGGTGAGTAGCAAGCTATAGCTTTCTTTCCCCCAAAATCGCTCCACCTCAAGTTTCCTTGCCACCTTGTTGCAACTTTCTATGGATTGATTTAGGGTTTTAGGTTGATTTCTCTCCAAATGAAGCAAGAAATGAAGATGGAACTTGATACGTTCCTCGATCAACACGTTTCGAGACACGTAGCACGTTTGCCCAAGGATCTAGCGAGGATGTCCAACGCTTGGAATTGCGGGATCTAGAACCAAACGGACGACACGATTTGATTCAAGACGGTAGACGACACTCCAATGAAGGTGAATACTCCAGGGGAATAGGTCGGTAGAACAATCTAGGACAGGACGCAAGACTGCTCAAAACCCTTGCCAAAGCAAGTAAAGGGGTCGAATCTCTCTCTCAAGAAGAATCGAAAATATGCAAAACTTTATTGATCAAACGTCTACCTAAAACCTTACAAAGCAAGCCTATTTATAGGCTAAAGTGACTGAAACCCTAAAGGGACTAGGAAAGGGAAAAGTCGGCCCATGGTCTTGGGACAAGATGGGCCAGCCCATGCTCTTACTTAAACACTAATCAATTGCTAAATAACTACTAAGGCCTAAGGCCCTATTCGGTCAACTCATTTGGAGGCCCACTTGACTCTTCATGGGTTTGGGTCATGGTGTAGATAACCCGATTAAAATCCTTCAAGCCTTTGAGGTCTCTATGAGAGTCTTGAGTTAAAGCCGCTATCCATCTCGCCATCCGTGCACACATCAGTCCCCTCCTCTTAAGAAGGATTTGTCCTCAAATCTGGATGGAGATGAATGATACTAACATGAGTTGCCAGTATGACGCCTCAAATCTCCACATATTGGCCCTCTTTGATTGAATAACACTTGTACATGTTATGATTAATATAATTCGGTGCACATGTCTCTTAGTCAGCTTCAAGGGCCTCTCGAACAAGGACATTCGCCAAGGTAAGAAGGAACGTGTGTAAGGCTTGTGAACGTTCCAGGTTGCAACACAAAGCTCTCCAATTTGTCTTCGAGTATGGGCATTCACGTGCACTTGATAACGATGTTCGTTGGGACTAAAAAAGCCCCGAATCTGGTTGTCCAAGATGGTACAGTTTGACCCTAGGCATTGCTGAATCGACTCAACTTTCCAAGCTGGAGGTAGGACACTGAACCACCCGTGTTGTACACCCATATAAACATGACCCAGGGAGGTAAGGGTAGCATTCGGATTGTGATTGACACACTTGTGTGCATCACCCAGCATAAGCGGCAACAATGAAGTGAGACGCACTCCATATAAATCACATGCGTTCGCGCCACATGCATCTGGAACAAGCACGAAATCAGGTTGCAACTCTTTAGTCATAGTTGGGAAATTTTGGCCAGCTTTACAACCTACAAACACAAAATAACCTTCAACTTGAAACAATTCAGAAATTGGATAAAGAAATAAGGGAACATTATTAACTAAATAGTAAGAAGGTTTAGAGCAAGATTTAAATGTGAGAACTCCCTTTGACACTTCAATATTTCTTCCACCAATTGATTCAACTTGAGAGTCCAGTGCTAGTCCTTCCTCATCAAGATCTACGTAAGAGCAACAAGAGTTAGTGCTAGTAACATGCTCAAAATAAGGCAAAGGTGATGAATGAACCATAGGTAAAGAACAAGAAGTAGAATCTGGAATTTCCCTTTTAAGATGAGCTCGAATGAATCCTCCAATGGTGCGGATAGATTTGATTGGACGTTGTTCCATGAATTGATACCAAAGAGATTTAGTTCCTAGAAGACAAACTCCATGGAAACTCACAAAGTGTCCAAGTGACTTCGGGATGGAACATGCCTTGACCAACTCTACTTGACTTTGTTTAACCTGCACAAACGAGGATATACTAAACAAAACACATGTTATCCGGTTAGCAAACAAAGTGTTCACACGTTCAATGTTTGTAGACATGGTCAACTCTTTTTCTTGACTCTTCACTAAGGCCAAATTGTTCTTGCTTATCCCCACTCCCTTCTTCTCGGACCATTGATCCTTCATTGCACTTGAGTTTTGTTTTTCATTGGGGAGCTCTTGTTCACGGCTCGGCAGCAACTCATTCGTACGTGGCTCTTCAATCAACGAGGGACTAGACTGAATTTTTCCTTTATTACCACCGATTGGCACATGGTTAAGTTGGTCCAAGTGTGAATCCAGCACTTGGCTAAGTCTTTCCATCATGTCATCAATCAATGCTTTAGTCCGACTTCGGAATTTTTCCTTTGATTCACGAAGCTTTGACTCAATTCGAGAATTCTCAAACTCCTCGTCTTGATTGTCAAGACACTTCTTAGATGCACCTCGTTTGCTTGAAGTTGACCTCGATTTAGATGCTCTACGCAGACTTCTTTGCTCCTTCTCATACTCATCACAATCTTGTTTATACCTTTCATATACACACAAAGCACGGTGGCGTTGCATCTCCTCCCGGAGTGAATGATACCCATGTTGTGAACTGGATTGCATGGAACTAGAGTACTTGTGAGTAGGCATCTTGAGACCCCTCCTCTTGAGAGGCTTATTCTCCAAGAATTCTTGGTTGTATGGGTAAGACGCAACTTCTCTAGGCATGAGTGCGTGACCTGCCAAAATGGTAAGCAAAGAAAAGGAGATTCCTCACGTCACACAAGCTCACGTGTATGTGCTCATCCCTCGTGTATCTCTCGAAGCGTTCTAATGGACTTACCAAATACCTTTACCTGTTGGATTAGGTAGTTGAAAAATGCTGCTCAAGTCCAACAACCGTTACCAACCTTTCCACAAGTGTAACCACAAGAATGTAGGAGAAAATGTAGGAAAGTGTTCCTAAAATCTAGGAGAAAATATAGGAGCAAATGTAGGAGAAAATGTAGGAAAGTTTCCTAAAATCTAGGAAGAGAATATAGGAGAGTTTCCTAAAGTGGATGAGAGAATATAGGAGAGTTTCCTAAAGTGGATGAGAGAATATAGGAAAGATCCTAAAAATGGATGAGAGAATTTAGGAGAGTTTCCTAAAAAATGGATGAGAGAATTTAGGAAAATTTCCAAAAAATGGATGAGAGAGTTTTAGGAAAATTTCCAAAAAAATGGATGAGAGAATTTAGGAAAGTTTCCAAAAAATGGATGAGAGAATTTAGGAAAGTTTCCAAAAAATGGATGAGAGACTTTAGGAAAGTTTCCAAAAAAAATGGATGAGAGAGTTTGGGAAAGTTTCCTAAAAAGGTAGAAGAGAGAGTGTCCAAGTGAGTACAAAGAGTTATCCAAGTGTTTTACTTAGTTTCCTAATTGATTTTGGAAACAAGTTAGTTTTTGGAAACCTTTTGAAAATCTTTTTCCTCTTGAACAACTTTTGGTAACCTTCTTGAAACAACTTTTGGTAATCTTCTTGAAACAACTTTTGGTAACCTTCTTGAAACAACCTTTGGTAATCTTCTTGAAACAACTTTTGGTAACTTCCAAATTCTACTCCAAGAAAGATTACACAAATCAGATTTGGTTCCCTATTCAAAACAATTCGATTGCCACTTTCTTTCCTTTCCTTTTTTTTTTCTTGCCAACCGATTCCTCTTTTCTTTCTTTTTCTTTTCGTTTTTGTTTTCTGTTTTTTTTTTCTTGACTACAACTATCAACCACGACACAAAACAAGGAAGTCCACAAATAATAACTACCAAAAACTCCAAGATCTTTCAAGAACTTTCAAGGAAGTTGTCAGGAACTTCAGAAATTTCAAGATTGTGGTCAAGAATTCAAGAAGCTCAAGATTATTGTAAGTTCTCTTCAAGATTCACAAAATTCCAACAAGTTTTGCCAAAATCCAGATTTGAAAACCAAGTAAACAAGTTGGATAACACAAACAACAAGGCTGGACAGATTTGTATTCGGATGAACAGTATCGGTGAACAGTAACGATGAACAGTGTCGGGTGAACAGTCGGTGAACAGTGATTTTATTTTTTTTTTTTGAACAAGGCAGCGGAAAGTACTAATAATTCTACGACACAACTACGAAAAATATGGATATAACGAAAGATACCTCTACCAAAGCTCTGAAGCCAACTGATACGTTCCTCGATCAACACGTTTCGAGACACGTAGCACGTTTGCCCAAGGATCTAGCGAGGATGTCCAACGCTTGGAATTGCGGGATCTAGAACCAAACGGACGACACGATTTGATTCAAGACAGTAGACGACACTCCGATGAAGGTGAATACTCCAGGGGAATAGGTCGGTAGAACAATCTAGGACAGGACGCAAGACTGCTCAAAACCCTTGCCAAAGCAAGTAAAGGGGTCGAATCTCTCTCTCAAGAAGAATCGAAAATATGCAAAACTTTATTGATCAAACGTCTACCTAAAACCTTACAAAGCAAGCCTATTTATAGGCTAAAGTGACTGAAACCCTAAAGGGACTAGGAAAGGGAAAAGTCGGCCCATGGTCTTGGGACAAGATGGGCCAGCCCATGCTCTTACTTAAACACTAATCAATTGCTAAATAACTACTAAGGCCTAAGGCCCTATTCGGTCAACTCATTTGGAGGCCCACTTGACTCTTCATGGGCTTGGGTCATGGTGTAGATAACCCGATTAAAATCCTTCGAGCCTTTGAGGTCTCTATGAGAGTCTTGAGTTAAAGCCGCTATCCATCTCGCCATCCGTGCACACATCAGAACTTGAAGGAATTTTTTCTCTTTTCTCTCTTCTCTCTCTCGGCCAAGAAGGAAAGAAAATGAAGAAAGTTTTGCTTCACTAGGTGATAATGATGGAAGAAATGTCTTGGTCAAAGGTGACCTTGATTGCCAACACTTGGCATCCAACCATTTTCTCTCTCTCTTTTTTTTTTCCTTTTCTCTCTATCTTTTCTCTCCTTAATTCGGCCAAAACCATAGAAATACAGGGCAGAAATAATAAAAAAGGAAAGTAAGGAAATTAATGAAAGAAAGGTCTTGGTCAAATGGTGTCTTCAACCAGTGACAAGAGGCACGAGTTTGTTCAAGCCTATCTCTTTGTCTCTTGTTTGTTTCTAATATCTAAAATATCTAGGGTTTCTCTAATACACTCTTAACATTTCTAATCACATAATTCCTCTAGCAACACACCCATTCTCGTCCACCAAATATAATGCGCATATCTCACTAGTCGGTCAAACTACCTTAATACTCTACAAAATTTAACATGCACTAAAATATAAAGAGGGAAATGATAAAAATCTTAACTCAACCAATAAAATCACTGTGAAATTAAGACAAGCAAAGTAAAATAAAAGAAAATATAAATTAAAATTTTCAAAAATAAGAGAAAATATAAAATAATTTTTTTTCGGGTTCTCATATAGGGTTCGCCCTAGAGTGAGGTGGAATCATCACAGAAACCCTCCTCTTGACATCCTTAGTTAGCATTCGGTCAAGGTGTCTTTTCATAGACTCAAAAGCTTCATGCAAAATCGGCTTAAATTCACCCATCATATCCACCATACTAAGATTAAATTCAACTTGTTGGAACTCCCTTTAGTGGACATCGTTAACCTGCAAAATGGTTAGTAAAACAAAAAAAGATTTCCTCATAACACGCCCTTACATGTATCCACTCACTCTCATGTTTACATTCAAGTAAGCATACTCTATTAATCTCACCACTCTTTTAAGTACTTGATCACAATCCTTGAGATGAATTGAATTTGCTCACAATTGCTCAAGAAGGCTTAACAATTCAATCAACATAGTGGCAATGGCTAGAAATTTAAGACAATAGAATGGCTGGAACTTGATGAGACTTGACTCAAATAAACTTGAAAATGACTCAAAAGTGCAGAAAGTAAGCTGGAAATCACAAATTTTTTAGTGAAAGAATGACCCCTAAGGAAACTTTGAGAAACCCTACGAGATTAGGCCAAGACCTTGGAGATTCGAGCTCGTATCAGAAGGTGCTCTAATACCAACTGATACGAGCTCGTATCAGTTGGTATTAGAGCACCTTCTGATACGTTCCTCGATCAACTTGTTTCGAGACACGTAGCACGTTTGCCCAAGGATCTAGCGAGGATGTCCAACGCTTGGAATTGCGGGATCTAGAACCAAACGGACGACACGATTGGATTCAAGACGGTAGTACGACGACTCCAATGAAGGTGACTACTCCACGGGATAGGTCGGTAGAACAATCTAGGACGAAACGCAAGATTGCTCAAAACCCTTGCCAAAGCAAGTAAAAGGCTCGAACACTCTTCTTAGAAGAAGGAACGAAAATAAGACAATTTTATTGATAAAAGTTCTGACCCTTAAACCTTACAAAGCAAGCCTATTTATAGGCTAAAGTGACTAAAACCCTAAAGGGGCTAGGAAAAGGAAAAAGTCGGCCCATGCTCTTGGAACAAGATGGGCCAGCCCATGCCCGTACTTAATCATTAACTAATTGCTAACTAATTGATGGGGCCTAAGGCCTTATTCTCTTGGTGGCCCGCTTGACTCTTCGTGGGCTTGGATCATGGTGTAAATGGCTCGATTGTCTCTCTCCAAGCCCTCAATATCTTTGTGAACTCCATGTTGGTCTTGCACAACTCTAACCGGAACTTGGAATGATTCTTTGAATAGCTTGGCCCATGCATGCGTGACTGGGCCCAATGGGACTCGAAACATGTAAGTCATTGCGTGGGCTTTGACCCGTACACACATCAGTCCCCTCCTCTTGAGAAGGATTTGTCCTCAAATCTGGATGGGAATGAATGAGACTAACAAGAGTTGCCAGTATGACACCTCAAATCTCCACATATTGGCCCTCTTAGATTGAATAACACTTGCATATATTATGATTAAAATAATTCGGTGCACATGTCTCTTAGTCAACTTCAAGGGCCTCTCGAACAAGGACATTCGCCAAGGTAAGAAGGAACGTGTGTAAGGCTTGTGAACGTTCCAGGTTGCAACACAAAGCTCTCTAATTTGTCTTCGAGTATGGGCATTCACGTGCACTTTATAACGATGTTCGTTGGGACTAGGGAAGCCCCGAATCTGGTTGTGCAAGATGGTACAGTTCGGCCCTAGGCATTGTTGAATCGGCTCAACTTTCCAAGCTGGAGGTAGGACACTGAACCACCCGTGTTGTACACCCATATAAACATGACCCAGGGAGGTAAGGGTAGCATTCGGATTGTGATTGACACACTTGTGTGCATCACCCAGCATAAGCGGCAACAATGAAGTGAGACGCACTCCATATAAATCACATGCGTTCGCGCCACATGCATCTGGAACAAGCACGAAATCAGGTTGCAACTCTTTAGTCATAGTTGGGAAATTTTGGCCAGCTTTACAACCTACAAACACAAAATAACCTTCAACTTGAAACAATTCAGAAATTGGATAAAGAAATAAGGGAACATTATTAACTAAATAGTAAGAAGGTTTAGAGCAAGATTTAAATGTGAGAACTCCCTTTGACACTTCAATATTTCTTCCACCAATTGATTCAACTTGAGAGTCCAGTGCTAGTCCTTCCTCATCAAGATCTACGTAAGAGCAACAAGAGTTAGTGCTAGTAACATGCTCAAAATAAGGCAAAGGTGATGAATGAACCATAGGTAAAGAATAAGAAGTAGAATCTGGAATTTCCCTTTTGAGATGAGCTCGAATGAATCCTCCAATGGTGCCGACAGATTTGATTGGACGTTGTTCCATGAATTGATACCAAAGAGATTTAGTTCCTAGAAGACAAACTCCATGGAAACTCACAAAGTGTCCAAGTGACTTCGGGATGGAACATGCCATGACCAACTCTACTTGACTTTGTTTAACCTGCACAAACGAGGATATACTAAACAAAACACATGTTATCCGGTTAGCAAACAAAGTGTTCACACGTTCAATGTTTGTAGACATGGTCAACTCTTTTTCTTGACTCTTCACTAAGGCCAAATTGTTCTTGCTTATCCCCACTCCCTTCTTCTCGGACCATTGATCCTTCATTGCACTTGAGTTTTGTTTTTCATTGGGGAGCTCTTGTTCACGGCTCGGCAGCAACTCATTCGTACGTGGCTCTTCAATCAACGAGGGACTAGACTGAATTTTTCCTTTATTACCACCGATTGGCACATGGTTAAGTTGGTCCAAGTGTGAATCCAGCACTTGGCTAAGTCTTTCCATCATGTCATCAATCAATGCTTTAGTCCGACTTCGGAATTTTTCCTTTGATTCACGAAGCTTTGACTCAATTCGAGAATTCTCAAACTCCTCGTCTTGATTGTCAAGACACTTCTTAGATGCACCTCGTTTGCTTGAAGTTGACCTCGATTTAGATGCTCTACGCAGACTTCTTTGCTCCTTCTCATACTCATCACAATCTTGTTTATACCTTTCATATACACACAAAGCACGGTGGCGTTGCATCTCCTCCCGGAGTGAATGATACCCATGTTGTGAACTGGATTGCATGGAACTAGAGTACTTGTGAGTAGGCATCTTGAGACCCCTCCTCTTGAGAGGCTTATTCTCCAAGAATTCTTGGTTGTATGGGTAAGACGTAACTTCTCTAGGCATGAGTGCGTGACCTGCCAAAATGGTAAGCAAAGAAAAGGAGATTCCTCACGTCACACAAGCTCACGTGTATGTGCTCATCCCTCGTGTATCTCTCGAAGCGTTCTAATGGACTTACCAAATACCTTTACCTGTTGGATTAGGTAGTTGAAAAATGCTGCTCAAGTCCAACAACCGTTACCAACCTTTCCACAAGTGTAACCACAAGAATGTAGGAGAAAATGTAGGAAAGTGTTCCTAAAATCTAGGAGAAAATATAGGAGCAAATGTAGGAGAAAATGTAGGAAAGTTTCCTAAAATCTAGGAAGAGAATATAGGAGAGTTTCCTAAAGTGGATGAGAGAATATAGGAAAGGTCCTAAAAATGGATGAGAGAATTTTAGGAGAGTTTCCTAAAAAATGGATGAGAGAATTTAGGAAAGTTTCCAAAAAATGGATGAGAGAATTTAGGAAAGTTTCCTAAAAATGGATGAGAGAATTTAGAAAAGTTTCCAAAAAATGGATGAGAGAGTTTTAGGAAAGTTTCCAAAAAAATGGATGAGGGAGTTTGGGAAAGTTTCCTAAAAAGGTAGGAGAGAGAGTGTCCAAGTGAGTACAAAGAGTTATCCAAGTGCTTTACTTAGTTTCCTAATTGATTTTGGAAACAAGTTAGTTTTTGGAAACCTTTTGAAAATCTTTTTCCTCTTGAACAACTTTTGGTAACCTTCTTGAAACAACTTTTGGTAATCTTCTTGAAACAACTTTTGGTAACCTTCTTGAAACAACCTTTGGTAATCTTCTTGAAACAACTTTTGGTAACTTCCAAATTCTACTCCAAGAAAGATTGCACAAATCAGATTTGGTTCCCTATTCGAAACAATTCGGTTGCCCCTTTCTTTCCTTTCCCTTTTTTTTTTCTTGCCAACCGATTCCTCTTTTCTTTCTTTTTTTTTTCTTGACTACAACTATCAACCACGACACAAAACAAGGAAGTCCACAAATAATAACTACCAAGAACTCCAAGATCTTTCAAGAACTTTCAAGGAAGTTGTCAGGAACTTCAGAAATTTCAAGATTGTGGTTAAGAATTCAAGAAGCTCAAGATTATTGTAAGTTCTCTTCAAGATTCAAAAATTCCAACAAGTTTTGTCAAAATCCAGATTTGAAAACCAAGTAAACAAGTTGGATAACACAAACAACAAGGCTGGACAGATTTGTATTCGGATGAACAGTAACTATGAACAGTGTCAGTGAACAGTACGATGAACAGTATATTTTTTTTTTTTGAACAAGGCAGTGGAAAGTACTAAGAATCCTACGACACAACTACAAAAAATATGGATATAACGAAAGATACCTCTACCAAAGCTCTGATACCAACTGATACGTTCCTCGATCAACTTGTTTCGAGACACGTAGCACGTTTGCCCAAGGATCTAGCGAGGATGTCCAACGCTTGGAATTGCGGGATCTAGAACCAAACGGACGACACGATTGGATTCAAGACGGTAGTACGATGACTCCAATGAAGGTGACTACTCCACGGGATAGGTCGGTAGAACAATCTAGGACGAGACGCAAGATTGCTCAAAACCCTTGCCAAAGCAAGTAAAAGGCTCGAACACTCTTCTTAGAAGAAGGAACGAAAATAAGACAATTTTATTGATAAAAGTTCTGACCCTTAAACCTTACAAAGCAAGCCTATTTATAGGCTAAAGTGACTAAAACCCTAAAGGGGCTAGGAAAAGGAAAAAGTCGGCCCATGCTCTTGGATCAAGATGGGCCGGCCCATGCTCGTACTTAATCATTAACTAATTGCTAACTAATTGATGGGGCCTAAGGCCTTATTCTCTTGGTGGCCCGCTTGACTCTTCGTGGGCTTGGATCATGGTGTAAATGACTCGACTGTCTCTCTCCAAGCCCTCAATATCTTTGTGAACTCCATGTTGGTCTTGGACAACTTTAACCAGAACTTGGAATGATTCTTTGAATAGCTTGGCCCATGCATGCGTGACTGGGCCCAATGGGACTCGAAACATGTAAGTCATTGCGTGGGCTTTGACCCGTACACACATCACCTTCTAAATTTTACTCTTATAAATGGGCGTTATAACCAAATCCGTGCGCAGTGGTACATTCCGTGGTTGAAGACTTTGCTCGTGAGCTTCTTGCAATTAGATAAATGCCATGCAACATGGTATGCTCACATGAAGGTTTTGCCCGAGTTGTTGTATTTTCTCCAATCCGTCGATTGTGATGTCCCCGACCGGTCTTTGTCGGATCAAATTTTCCAATTTTTAGCGATTTTCATAGCTTTTAAGCTATTTTCTATTTCAAAGCATCCGTTTGAGTCTTGTAAGCCTATTAAGGCATATCTAGTATATCTAGACACAAATACTAGGATTTGAAAAGTTGTGTCTGATGTTATTTCCAAAAAGGATTAGGGTTTGAGCTTGTAGGTTATAAATAGCCAAGCATATTCGGTTTTCTTTAGTTGATGTTGGAGATGAATAAAGTTTGAGAGACTTTTCTCTTTCTTGTTCTTTTGGGAACGCCCTTGATACAAAGTGAAGATGTCTCATTTGTTCAAGTTCTGGCTTATCAATCAATGACCATGGTTGGTTGTGGCACCTTCTACCTTTCTAATCAATCTCGAGTTGTCCTTGATTGGGTTTAGAGTCCATCCAAATTGTCCATAGCCTAATCAAGATAGATCCTTCTGCTACCTAATCAGATCATTTCTCGATGAGCAAAAGCTTGGAGATTCGAGCTTGCATCATCATGGTTGGTAGCTTGGAAGTTTTGGGATTTCCAACACAATTCATCTAGTGGATTAAAGTTTGTGTGACAATAGTTCATGTTTTAGTTAATATGAATGGTTCTTTAGTGGGGTACTTCAAGAGTGGAAGGGGCTTGAGGCAAAGAGAGCCAGTATCCCCTTACCTATTTTTGCTCTCTATGGAAATGTTTTCTGGTCTTCTAGAATTGAATATAAAAGAAAAGTGATTTGATTTTCATCCTAAATACAAAGAGTTGCAATTGTCTCGACTTATTTTTTTGAATGAACATATACTACTGATCTATGTGATATGATGAAAATGCCAAGGGGTATGCTTCTAGTAAAATATCTTGGTTTACCACTAATCAGTTCTAGGCTTTCATGTACAGATTTTTAGCCTATTTTTCTTAAATTGGAGCAAAAATCGAAGGGTCGGCAAATCAAAAATTGAGTTATGGAGGTTTATTACAATTGATTCAAGCAGTGCTGTCAAGAATATATTTGCATTGGTGGAATGTGTTTATTCTGCTTAGAAGCTATAACGAATAAAGTGAATACTTTTCTAGCCTCATTCGTTTGGGCAAGAGAGATTAAATAGATGTATGGTGCTAAAGTTAGTTGGAAAGAGGCATGTGCACCAAAGCAAGAAGGTGGTTTGGGGCTATATAGTACTGAACTATGGAACGAATGTCTGATTATGAAATTAATATGGAATATTTGTAGTAAGAAGGTGTAAAACCCACGATTTTTGGGCTTATTTTATCTTGCCCAATTTAATTAAATGGTAATTTATTATGGGTAAAAGCAAAAATAATTACAGGTTAGGTTAAATGGTTAATTAAGGGCTAAGATGAGATAAAATAGGGTGAAAGTTTACCATAGTTAAAACTCCTACCTAAACTACCTACTAGTGGGTGGTTATTAGGGTTTAGCATACTTATCAAAACAAAAAAGGAAAAAAAAATAACATATTCCCTACCTTTCATTGTCTGCCTCCCCTTAGAGCAAGAGCCGTCAGAGAGTAAAGAAGGAAAATCAGGCGTCGCCATCAATCAATCAGACGACTAGACCCCTAAACTCGTAAGTCCTAAATTCATGTGAAAATTCTCTTTTAAGTTCTATTAGTCGGATTAATTATCCTAAAGATTTTACAGATATGTATTATGTTATATATAGAGATATATGCTAGTATAAGAGATTTAGGAGGATTCATATTTGATTTAGTAAAAATAGGATGTTAGATGAATGGGTTGCCCTAAATCTGTCGAAAGAAAAAAGAAGGAGAAGAGCAGCGGCGACCGCCGCTGCTCTGTTTTTGCCACTATTTGATTTAGTAAAAATAGGATGTTAGATGAATGGGTTGCCCCAAATCTGTCGAAAGAAAAAAGAAGGAGAACTAAAAATAGGAAGTTTTTGCCAGGAGTTGCAGAAGCAACACCACGGGAAAAAAAGTGGGGGCCGCCATCTCTGGCGGCAGAGGAAGAATCCCAAAGGTTGGCCTTTCGGCCAACCCAAGACCAAAAGAAAAAAAAATGTTGAAGCAAGATTATAGTTGGCCTTTGTCGGCCAACCAATTGAAGACTTGGGTCGCCAGACATGGTTGGCCATGAGCAGACATGGTTGGCCAAGAGGTCAACCATGGGTCCAACCCACCTTCTAATTAATATGGCAAATTAGATATGGACTAAAATATAATATAAAATGTAGTAAATGTCTAATAAATAAATTTTAAAACTATAAATTATAGTTTATAGTGGGCATTAAAATTCAGGACCCAATTTAATATAATTGTTGGAATTGAGGTTTAGTCATGTAAAATTATACTTAGTTAATTACGTATAAGATACTCAAGTAGAAACGTAAAACACCGTAATTTAGCCTTATTAAGCCAAATTAGACAAGGTAAGATAAGTTCTAAATTGTTAAACGAAATGCTTAAAATAATAATAATAATAATAATAATAATAATGCAGATAATGGTACTAATAATAACACTAATGATAATAATCATAGCGGTAAATAATAATGTTGATGATAACACTAATAATAATGATAATAATAATAAGGGATAATTATAAATTATAAATTGATATGGTAAGATAGTTATCAAAATAATAAGCATGTTTATGAGTAATTATTCTCTTTTAAATTAGGAAACTTTACTAAAAGGAGAGCCGTTTCGATTAAGAAACTTTCTAAAAATAGAAACTTTCCAAATTAGGAAACTTTCCAAAAATAGAAATCATCAATTCAAGGAAGATGCTATTAGGGTTCATATAATGGGCTAGACACGAATCCTTGACTTACTCAGAATTTGTATATTTATGCATCTATAGGAAGTAACAACTAATTAGGGAACTCATGTATTTGATAGGTACGGTACAAAGACCTAAGGTAGTTCCACCCGAGCAGCTAAACAAAGGTAGATGGTACTTACCCTTCTGAGATTTCAAAGGTGCAAAAATGAAATTTTTGTTTTCAATCCTATGTTGTTGTGTTGAATTGAAGTGTATTTGGTTAAATGCTTTACTTGGATATTTATGAAAGTTATATTTCTTTTTATACAAAAATGGACCATGTGACTTCTTTGATATGTTTCGATACATTATTATATACCAAACGAACGGAATCTTTTATGAAATCAAAGATTTATATATGTGGCGTGTGGAATGAATTTTTGACAAGTAAAGCTCAAAACAGTCATGGGATAGACGGTAGAGGCTATAGTCCTGTCTAACCGCCATGGTAGCCTGGTATAAAGTCCGGCCGATTGGCGAGGTCATGGTAGCTTGGTATAAAGCCCAGCCGATTGACCGATTGACAAAGTCATGGTAGTCTGGTATAAAGCCCAGCCGATTGACAAGGTCAGGGTAGTCTGGTATAAAGTCCGGCCGATTGACCCATGTATGAAATGAGACCAATCGGTAGTCATGAAACCTATTGGTCGCCCACCTAGAAGGGGTAAAATCTCTAGGCTGAGTACTCAGTAGCCGGTCATTGCATGTACTTGTTATGAGCTGAACTGAAAGAAGGTTTATGAACGGATATGAAATGATCTATAAACTGCTTTGAAATGATCTATAAGCGGATATGCGACGTTTTATGGGATGATTCATGAATGGACATGAAGAGACTTATGAATTGTTACAAAGTGATTTATGACATTGCGATTTCTCATGTATGGTTATCAATAAAGTGCTTTTAAATTCCTTGTCATTCTTTACTACTGATTGTTTTATAAATGTCGTTACTTTCAAAATTATAGAGGTGATTTATGTGCAAAGGATTTGATATATATTTTTAAAATTACGAGTACATGGTCCAACAGAGGGGTAGATATTACCTACTGGGCGATTTGTCGCTCAACCCACTTTTTACCATTTTACAGATTCTGAGGAGTATGAATTGGTTTACGTAGAAGACTCTGAGAATGACTTCTATTAGTTTGGAAGTTGGCAGGCTAGCTACTCTAGTTGTTAGCTTCATTTACTTTTGTTTCCGTGGTTTCAATTAGAGAATAAATGTACGAACGTCATGGGTTTTCGTAGACTACCTTTTATATGAGATGTGTACCGCACTTCGTTTAATTATATTATACTGTTTTAGTACTTGTAAAAGTAGTCTAGTTAATGTAACATTGTATTCTTGAGTGGGACTTGGGAATACGGCGGATGTCACGTGACGGGCGCGTGCGGGCTCGGGGCGTGACAGAAGGACTATAAGGTGGGTACATAGTATCCTTTTGAAGAATCAGTCATTATGGAATTCTAAGATACCAGTAGATGCATCCTGGGTTTGGAGGAAAATTTTGCAAATCAGAGAGTCAGTACCTTTCATTAGACATATAATGGGGAATGGCACTCGAACAAATTTCTAGTTTGATACATGGCATCCTCTTGGGCCTTTATGCAAGAGCTTTACAGGCAACCCGCTTTATAACTTCGGATGTAAACCAATTGCCTCTGTATCAGAAGTCATAGTGAACGGAAGATGGAGATGGCCTATTTGAAGGAAACAAACAGTAGAGGTACGTCGACTAAAAGATGCTACACCTGATGAATTTGTTCCCTTGGTGGAGTATGAAGATCAGATTGTATGGGAAGGATCCTCTACTGGAGTGTTCAATACTAAAGCTGCTATAAGATATTATGTGGTGCAGGGGAAAAAGTGATTTGGGCAAAATTGGAGTGGGGGAAAGGATTTGTTCCAAGATATGCATTCATCCTTCGGTTACTGTGCAAGAAGAAACTGTCTATACTTGATAGATTACGGAAATGGGGAGTTTCCCTACATACTAGCTTGTGTGCATTCTGCAAGAGGAGGAGGAAACCATGGAACACTTATTTTTTAATTCCTACATTACAAGATCAGTTTGGACAAAGGTGCAGAACATGTTCTTGGTATATCGTGGGTCATATACTTGGGATGTGGAACTTGCATGGCTTGCATCTCATTGGAAATCAAATTCCTTTGTAGATCAAATAAGGAGATTGGCTTTAGCTGCTACTGTATATCACGTTTGAAGGCTAAGGAATGAAGTAATTTTTCGGTTGAAATCTGCTACATGTGATAAACTCTTGAAGGATATTATTGAAGCAGTGTGCTTTGTAGTAAGTAATTGGCCAAGCTTCCTTAAAACACGTCAAAATTGGGAGATTGTGCAGGAGTGGGGAATGGACTGGAAATGTTTGTTAGACTAGAAGGTGTAATAGAGGCATTAGCCATGTGTACAAACTTTCATTGCTGATCAATAAAATTCTTTATTATTTGCCCAAACAAAAAAAGAAGTTGAGCGTAGCTTTATTTTTGGGATGATTTTTTCATAATTAGATCTAGCCTAATGTTGTAAGCATTTGCTGTGAAAATTGTCAGAGTTTAGCTATTGACAAAGAATTTGGTGTCTATGGGAGAAGGAAGAAGAGGACTAGGGTTTTGGTGGGCATTTTAGCACTTTCATTCTAATTTGTGTTGACGTCAATCAAAGTTAGGTAGTCAACATTGATTGACCAACACCAGGGATGATTTTGTTATGAAGTTTTGATTTTGAGGAACCGTTTCATAGTTTGGTCAAATTGGAGAGTCTGATTGATAATTTGATCCAATCTCAAGGGAGGTAAATAATATTTAATTCTTGAATTTATTACCAGGGGACTTAGCTTGGCAATTTTATTGGTGCAGCTATATGATTAGCTTTCCAATTGATAGGGAAAGGGCGACAACTTGAATAACAACATGTCCTGTGGCACAAATTATTTGATCCAACTAAAATATACCTGGCAATTGGGCGGGTTGGACGGGTTTTGGGCTGATTGATGTTGGGCATTTATATAAATGAGTTATACCCAACCCGTCCAACTTTAAGTTGGTTGACCAACACCAGGGATGATTTTGTTATGAAGTTTTTATTTTGAGGAACCGTTTCATAGTTTGGTCAAATTGGAGAGTCTGATTGATAATTTGATCCAATCTCAATGGAGGTAAATAATATTCAATTCTTGAATTTATTACCAGGGGACTTAGCTTGGCAATTTTATTGGTGCAGCTATATGATTAGCTTTCCAATTGATAGGGAAAGGGCGACAACTTGAATAACAACATGTCCTGTGGCGCAAATTATTTGATCCAATTAAATTATACCTGGCAATTGGGCGGGTTGGGCGGGTTTTCGGGTGGTTGATGTTGGGCTTTTATATAAATGAGTTACACCTAACTTGCCCAACTTTAAATTGGGTTAATTTTGGGTTGGGTCATATTGGGTCATCTCAAATCTATAACCCAAATATTACCCAATATATTAATTAATAGATTTTGTTACATAAATTCTCTCAAATACATTTTTACATACAAAAAAAAATTTTCACACACATAAACATATTTTCTCACACTAAAATAAATTTGGTCCAAGTTGGATATAGCATGAAAAAATGATATACCAGTATACGATTTTCCAAGTCTTGTTACTTGATTTAGCATTTGCCATACCATACATATTTCTAATATCATAAAAGATCCAATCACGCCTTAATTAAACTGAAATTTTGATGAGAGAGATATAATTCTCAACCAATTAGTTCAAATATCACTATCCAATTCATTTGAAAATTTTTGGGAAAATTAACACAATATTAAAACAGGTCCAATGACAACTCAACCATCCACCAGTCACCAATAAAGTACATTCTAATGCCTTCGGTCCTACATTTTTCTAAAAATTTTAAAAAATGATAAAATAAAGGAGAAGATGTCCTACTTTATAATTATAGAGGAAAAGTTAATCTATAATCCACTTTATAACCATTCTCTATTTTTCGAGTACTCAGCTTTGGGTTCTAACTTTAGAATTTCGTATTGATACTTCATTCAATATAGCAATACTGATATAGGTACATATTAAATCGTAACATATAATGGAATCCGTTGTTCTTAACCAATATTTTTTTTAAAAAAAAAAGCTAGTATTGTTACATGACAAAGGGATTATTACATCAGGAACTGTTTTTAGTGAATCCATGGTTCTTGACTGGTATCGATATGTGACAAGGGGATTATACCAAGAGCTGTTTTGATATTATTTGCTGCCAAACAAGAGAAGAAATTTTGGGCTCATTGAAGTTGCCGGAAACAAGAGTTGTATTACTTGAATTTAATTTCTTTATTTGTTTTTTAAATTTAAGTTGGGTAATGGGTGCCCAACACAAATGCCCAAACCGCCCAAAATATATTTGAATTTTTATTACCCAACCCAATATTGACCCAACACCCAAATTACCCAACGCAACCTCTCAAATTAGTGGGTGAATTGGGTGGGTTGTTGGGTTTTGAGCATAATTGCCAACTATAATAAACTAAACCCTCCAATCCCCGGTTCCACCCCACCCCAGCCCTGCCCCCCACAAAAAAAAAAAGGCATAACCTTTACCACGTCCAAGCAATTCATGATCTTGTCTAGCTAGGAACTAAAATGGACGAATATTGTGGATGATTAATTTGTTGGTATACAACTTCATAACTATACTGGGAATAATCCAGAATAAGACATGCCAACTTTGACAGATTTTGCACTGGTCTACCGCGGATAACAAACCATTGGGGGGTAATCTTACAGCGGATAAGCTTCAAAGAATCGGTCCAACATCACTAAACATTGTTTAGGCTTGTATTCGGGAGCTGTATGTCCAGCACCCTGCAAAAAAAGTGGGGGAGGGAAATAGTAAAGAGTAATCTTATATGTATTGATAGTGTACATATTATCACAGTTAAATGCATAATATATATTCAAAACTTGAATTTCAAATTCAAAATTATATTAGTTATCATTCATCTAACGCATTTAAATTTATATCAGTAGTCATTCATCTAACATATTCAAATTTATATTAGTTGTTATTCATTTAACGTTGATAGTACATATGTTATCGGTATATAAAAGATTAATCTAATAATGAATGGAAATGGAGTCATATACTACCATTTTATAGCTATAGAGGAAATTTACAGCACCAAAGTCCAAATTTTGGGTCAACTTTATCTTACCTTCACCGTGGCAAAGGTTAAATGAGACTGGATTTTGCTGTAAATATACCTTTCCGTGTATCTGCAATGAGCAAAATTTAGTAGGAGTATTTCTTTCAAAAGCATTATGTGTATTTTCTTGATAGAGGTGGTTGTTATGAATTGTAAAGATAACACAACAAAAGAAACTTAACCCTGCAACTTGACCATCAACTATCCAGGGCCGCCAATCGTCATCAACAGTCAAATTCAGAAGGGCTATCCATTTCAGTGTACCAATGTAGGGGATTACCATGTCATGATCACCACTGCAAGAAAAGGAAAAAGTGGAAAAGCTTATAATGAAAAAATGAAATCAACATTTTGCCACTGGTCAGTACAATTTGCTGGCTTTTTCTCTTTTTTTTTTTCCACAAGGGAGGGACGAGACTTGAGAAGTGGGAAGGAGGATAGGAGGATTTAAACTCATAATCTCTAATTTTCAGAGCCTCAACCTTAGCTAATAGAGCATCCATTTCGCTTGCTTGCTGCTCAACTTATCCGTTTCTCTTTTAATTAACAAAGAGAAGGAAAAGCGCCAGCCATGACTTTACCTATAAACTAATGCTTCGTATCCTTTCTTGATCAGAAGCTTATGATATCGGACAACACTGTATTCAATTTGGTCATAAGATAAGCTTTTATTGCACCTTCTCCACTCTTTAATTGTTCCCTAATTTTTCAAAAAAAAATTAAATACAAGTTAGTAACTAAATTAATCTTGAAGATTAGCGGACGTGCATATTATGTCACAATGACCAAGGTCTGTTGTATCACATAGAGGAAAGTATACGCCATAAACCTTAAGAGTATTACGACCATATATTTGGGGAAATAAAAAAAATGCGTGTGAAGACGAGGATTGAGGTCGACATTACCTTTCTAACGTGTAGAGCTTCTTGGACGGCTTGATCATTTGCCCACACAAATGATAGCACATAATTGTCATTCTACATGCGTATATGTAGGGTATTAATTTCTCAAATGATCTCCCAAGTTGAGAGTATATATGTATATAGAATTAATTTATATACACTAACAGTGTATACACTACTATCATTTAGTGTATAACAATTAATTGAAATTTAAATTTAAAATCTAAATTTTGCATATATTTTATCTATTCAATCATAATAGTGTATATAAAATTAACTTAGATACGCAAAAAAAAGATGAATAACTTACCCGACACCGCGATTCCTTTTTATTTGATTGAGGGAGCATCCTGATGATCGGGTCATCTTCCAAATAGGTGTTCTTATCCAATTCCGATGCACTAGGCTTGGATGACCTGAATTTGCATGCCGGTTCCAAAATATTTGCTTGGAATATGTTTCTAATGCACTGATAATGGAGATTGCATTTTGTAAGCCAATTTTGCGAGTATACCATCACTTCACAGAGTCCATCAGGTTCGGTAAGTGTGTAATCTAAACTCTATAGTCTATAGTGGTAGGTGGATGGTGTTGAGACAAATCACCAAATCTATCTTGACTTTCTGCAAGCTTTGGGGGAGGGGAGCCTTAAGCTTTTTATTTTTTAAAAATAATTTGTTGACACAAAAAATACACGCACAGCGAAAACAATTTTGAAACAAATAAAATAATATCAGAAGAGGAGGAGGACAAAATTACTACAATAACTCAACTAATTTTATTGACTCAAAACCCAATAATAAAATATCAAATTGTAAATTTTCGCTTGCCATAACTCACAATAACAATGCTTAGATGCTTTCACTTAATTCACTTTCAAAACTCAACTCAATTCTTCAAGTAATAATCAACTACATTAGTAATATTTATAGACTGCAAAACTCCCAAAATAAACACAATTGCAAACAGAAATGTATTTGGAACTAACTTGAGATTTCCTAAATTAATATGAAAACTAAATTTAGCAAGACCAAAAACCAAAACAAGAAACTAATTAGGAAATAAAATAGCATAGTTTAGTTTCTATCATAATTCAAGTAAAAACTGAACTAATGGTAGAAAATACATTAAGAATATGCAACTATTAAGATACATCTAGCAGAAGGGAATTTTTTCATACCCGAAAAAAATAATGATAACACCTTATAAAGCAAGTTATGACTATGGGGGATATGAGAGAACTTATCAGGGTACAAAAGCAACAAGAAACACGCTTATTATGTAAACTACTACGATAAGCTATGTAATGCTGGTTTTTCCTACCTCTTTATAAAACTGGAGAGCGTAAAGGCACCACGCGTTGTTTGGATCTGGATTTTCATATTCCCCGTGACAATTAACTTTCGCCATCTGAAACAATCTCAATATCAAGCGGGTGTCAGTGTATGTTTTTAGTAGGTAATTTCCTAATTATTGACTTTCAGCAGCCTAGCTAGTGGCTTCATGAAATGAAAAGGCTTATCTTAATCTTCTACTGTCTACGTACTATTGGCTTCTAACAATCTTAATCTTCACTTATCAATTAATGCAAAATATGCTTAAATATTAATATTTTAATACTTAACAATTCAATAAATTAATAGAGTCAAATTTGAGATTTCAAATTTTAATTTTATCAAATGCATCCTAAATAAAAATGTCAATGCCAAACTTAACAGCAACATAATTAAGATTTTTGGTTTGTTTCACACCTGATAATATTTGTCTGATAAAAGTGCCATGCGGTGAGCAAATGGTAGTACCGAATTTTTATCGATGTGGTATTCTGTTCCTGGATTTCCAATCACGTACCCCTAACTCAAATATCATAGTAAAAATAGAAAAAATATATCATAGTGAATATTGTCGAATTTCTGACTCAATCATATAAGCACGCATAATATTGCCTCTGGGGGAAGAAATTAAGGCAGACTGTACATAAATCACCTGAATATTCATTCTTGGATTGACGCCTGCCTCAATGCCTGCTTATGAAATCAAATATTATAACTTCTGTTTGTAAAAACCAATTGAAAACAACATACAGAGTATATGATGTAATTGAACTTAATTGTCTTTTCCTTGCAATACGTGCACCTCATATGACAATACGTGATTATATTTTGGGGTTTATAGGCTGATTATATTGTATCGGGAAAAATTGATAAACTTTGATCTTAATTATACAATAGGGAGGGAAAAATAACAAAAGGGTAATTTTAACCTTGCGATATTTTGTTGACGACCATTGGAACAAGATAGCCCGCAAATGAGTCACCAGCAATGTACAGGCGATTCTTGATAAAGTTAGGATGCTTTAAAAGCCACTGCAAGCATCATATACTCCTTATCGCTCGTGATATATCTTAGCAAAAACATGATATATATATATATATATATATATATTTGAAATTAAACTTATTGCAGTTAACCTTTCATAAAAAAAAAATTTGAAAATTTTATTGGTGACCTTTTGAAGAAAGGTATATATATCTCCAACTGTTTGTATGTCTGAAGAATGATAACCCTCTGAGGTAGTTGCATAAGTAAATCCGGTACCAACTGGCGCATCCAAGAAAATAATGCTTGCTATCTAAGAAGTGCCACAAGACAGAATTGGGGCAGGCATGGTTGGTCTTAAGTGCAATTGATGTGATTATTGTATTTTTTTTAATAATTTGATATATATTTACATAGTTTTGTTTTATTTCATGATGTACAACAAAAGTTACGTAAATGTGTACAAATCATAAAATACAACAAAATTATGTCCGTATATACCAAATTATGAAAAGGGTACAATAATCGCACTAATTATACCTAAAACTAATCATACCTGCCTCATTCCCCTGCAAGACAACATATACAAGTATCAGTATCAGAAACCACTGCAACCGTGTCCCCGAAGTTAGTCTAATCTCCTTAAATGTAAACAATAAACACAGACTTTGCAACCTTTGTCCACGAGTATGGATTCAAGACGAACGCCGGCAAACTCCCGTCAAAAGTCTCAAAATCAAAATTCAGTGGGCCTGCATGGAATTTGGTTTCCATTTATTTTATCAGATAGATAGAAATATTTTAGTTTGGGTAATAAAACAATTTTCTTTTCAGCTACATAACATCTTTTGTTACGTGTAAGTTCTTTTCGTTTTTATTTGTTCTTCGACAATTTAGGAAACGATATTGTTCAAATAGTACACAAGTCAACATTGTCCGAAGATTATAGGATCTATATGAATTAGGAGTTTTCGCACTATCTTTCAAAAATTTGACTATGGTGGTAAATGTGAGAAAAAACTATTGTTGATGGCCCGTTTGTATTAGATATTTTTTAAAATGTATTTTGGGTATTTTTAAAATTTTATTGACATATTTTAAAAATTTTAAAAAATTTTGACCACCCACCATCGCCCCTCCCATCATCCATCACCACCACCGGCCTCTCCCTCCTCTTCCTCCTCCCTCTCCTCTCTCCACACTCCCCTCCCATCTTCCTCCCCCCACAACCCAGCATGACAAGAGAGGGGGAGGGAGGAAAGAGGGATGGGGAGGAAGAGGGAGGGAGGAAAAGGAAGGAGGAAGGGAGGGGAACGAGGAAGGAGGAGAGAGGTGGGGGAAAGAGGGAGGAGGAGAAACAGAGAATGGTTTAACTTCTAACCCTGTAATTTTTAGGGGAAGAAAAATGAAAAAAAAAAAAAAGACTGTCGTAATAGTGAAAAAATAATGAATCTGAAAGGAACAGGATTGTGTATTACGCCCCCTACAACAAGAAGAATAGTTTACTCTTGGAAAATTTCCCGAGATGTCTCCAAAAGAAAAAAGGGAGTGAAACATCAAGAAACAGCGTTTTCGAGTACATAAGGACTCAATAAAAGGAGAACAATCTCGCAAGGTGATCAGCTTGGTTAACAACGAGGGCAGAATAACTAGTAAATAGCAAGCTAATTGTGTGTTTGAACTCTGAAGTAGGTACCAATTTCATAAACCAGGCCGGAAAAAGCAGAGCAACCAGGTCCACCGGTGAGCCAAAGCATCAGAGGGTCCCTGTCGGGTTCCCTTTCTGACTCGATAAAGTAGTGGAAGAACTGCACTTCATCGTCTCTTCCAGCGCTAATATACCTAACACAAGCCACAAAGTCAATGTTATTGTGAATACCAACTCTAGCTGAGCAATTCTATCAAATACTACTTCTATCCAATAGTTATTTTCGTCACTACATCCGACAATTTGAACTAATTAAAGTTGGTCTAGCTAAAGTAGGAAGGGGAATACATACCCTGTTTCGAGTTTGAATGGAAGAGTACCAGAGTATCCTGGTAGCGTCTCGACTATGGATCGTGGCGAAGCAAATTTTAAGGAAAATATTGAGAGCAGAAGCAAAGTGGTTAGCAATTTTAACTTCATGCTGATCACCAACACGACTGCCAAGTGCCAACAGCTGATGTTTCTGTTCTCTTTACTCTACTTGGAAGAGACAAGCCAGTAATTTGCAGGTGTCATGACTAGTGTGACTAGTCAAGAATTCGATAGTCATTTTGCTACCCCCTCAATGATCCAACCTCTGATGTTTCTGCTCAAAAAGATGTGTGGCTAAAAATTAATAATAATAATAATAATAATAAGACAAGGCAGGAAGAGGTCATGAGTTTGACAAAGCCAGCGCTACTAGTCAAGAATTCAACATTCATTTGGCTACCTCCTCAATGATCCTTTACCTTGTGTCAAATTTTTTAAAAGCCCCTTGTGTCTATTCACCCAATTCACTCCTTCAATTTTTTTTTTTCATTTTTTGTGTCTTAACCAAAGAAATTCAAAATCTTTGTTTTCTTTATAATTATCAATTATGGGGAAGACAATTATCACACTATCCCAAATAACGTAGCTTGACATATTTGTAGTTGGATGTATTTTTGGAGGAAAGATAGGGAGATTATTATTTGACTCCTTTTATTTGCTTCTACAATTGGCTGCAAGGCTCTTCCAAGAACATATGCAAACTTTTGATCATATACACTGATAGTATATATATTATTAAGTTGGATAAATGATAATTATGTATATTTTGAATTATAAGTTCAAATTTTTATACATGTTATAGATCTAAATGTAACAGTGTATATACTATGAGCACATATAGAATTTACTCTTTACTTCTAAATGATTTTTTTTTCCTGAGTTCGTTCATTAATAGCTATTATCATCATAATTAGTACGAAACACATATATAGGTTAGAACATGACCTTGCTGAACTAAAACTAGTTGGAATGAAGTATCGGTTTTCAACGTTGCCTTTCTAGTAATCGGTAGTAGGTACGATGAAAATTCAAAATTGGCGACTGATCTTTGTTCAAACGCCACATTTACGCGTGAGACCTTCATTCTTCGGACGTACTATACTACCATGTGTTTGGTTGTTTAAAAAGGCAAAAAAAAAAAAAAATTTCTTTTTTGACAGTCATAGGAGTCATAGGCACATACAAATATCTAAATTGTAAGCATAAACTTTCTTCTAACCACCAGTACAAAAGTTGGCACTTGGGATCCTCGGTGACATGAATTCAATGCCAATTCAATGCCACCTATAGTATTGTGCTACTTGGCCTATTATTATTTGCACTTTAATTTTTTAATAATTCAACTTGGTTTGGTTTAACACAAATTTTCTCTATCCTCTAAAACTTTGAACCAAATTAACCAACCGATCTAATTCCATTACCAATATTTTTGTACAGCAACCACTCAAGATCGGTTCCTTTAGGAAAAAGAAAAAAATAACCCTAAACAATTGCCTCCAAAGTCCAAGCCTTTTTATCGTTGATTGCTTAGAACAATCAACCGTAGCCTAATAAGCTAAAACTGCCGCGGCCGACTATTGAAGCAAATTGACTACAAAGATTCGGGAAGTACTCAAATTAAAGTCCAACCATCCCTAGCTTTCTCCAGCAAAGAACAAACCAAAACGTTTCACATTATTCAGGTAATTATCCAACCTTGCATCCGGTTTAAGTCTTGAGTTTTTCAGCTTTGATTTATTAAATCAATATCACTATTTGCTCCATGATCTTGATTTCGAATTTCAATTTTTTTAATATTAAGAAAGTTAGGAAATAGACAACAACTCGTAAGTATTTTAACAACTCATAAGCAATATCACCCTACCTTATGTTATGCAATTTTATATCTTCATTTTCAATTTCCATTAAAGTGAAATTTACATTGAATTGTGAGTTTGGAAAGATTAAATATTAATTGAGTGGTCAAATTGACTACTTACACACTAATTGTAATATACCTGGAAAATAAGTTACTTTGTGGGATTAAAAAATTATTCATTATTTCAAGAATTGTTATAAATTTTACTAATGTACCAAATTAAAAAAAAGATACAAGAAGTAACAAATAGCTTTTCTGACTAGTTGCAAGTAGTAGTAGTGAACAAGTAGAATTGGAAATTCAACTATTTTAATAAATTATTGAGGGAAAAAATTTGCTTACATTTTTTCCTTATTGAACTGCAATTAACTTGCATGAAATTCTTAAAACATGCATGTACTGATCTTGAAAACATGATGATTAAATCAAAAGTAATCTATTATTTTGTTTGTATAGTTGTACGTCAAATGTGTGTTCTATTGCGACCTGGAACATTGCCTTCTTGCATTTCACGTTTCGTTATATGTCAAATTTGGAGCTTTTGACCTTAGTTGTCATTTATAGGTGGTTTAGTTGTCATTTTTAGGTGATTTTTGTTGACACGGGATTCCAGGGTTGTTGAAAGGAAAAAGCCCGGAAAAGCAAAAACAAGAAAGAGCTTCCAGTGGGTCAAGCGTTAGAGCAAGTCTTGCTTGTGTCACGACTCTTAAAAGGTTGCAGGATATGGATGCTAAGGCTTCTATGGAAACTGAGGTATCATTCTGTCGCAGGTTGGATTTTGACAAGATAGATCAAATTACCAATGATGAGGTTTCCACTCCACCAGTTTTAAATGTGATAAAGGATATAAATAAAATTCATACATTGATTCCTTTTGAACTAATTCCGAAGATGGGCATGGAATTTGAGAGTGAAGAAGATGCTTATAATTTTTACTTAGCATATGCAAAGGAAGTTGGTTTTGGAATCAAAAGAAGTAGCTTCCACAAAGATAGTAATGGTAAGCTCATGGATAGGGTATTTTGTTGTAGTGCTGAAGGAAAACGAGGAAAGGATAAAAGAGATCTCAATGTAAGAGCCCCTCGTCCTGAAACACGATTTAATTGTTCGGCGAAGATGAAGGTTAACAGTAGACAAACTGGTAAGTTTCGTATATGTCAGTTGATCATTGAGCATAATCACTATCTTTCAAGTCCCAACAAAAGTCATTTACACAGATCACATAGAAAGATAAATTCTATTCATGCAGCTGAAATTGATATGGCATACCGTGTGGGTATAGCACCAAAAGTTTCTCATGAACTTATGGCACTACAAGTAGGAGGACGGGAGAACTTAGGTTTCATTCCTGAGGATTACAGGAATTATTTATGTTCTAAACGAACAATACAAATGGAAGTTGGAGATACAGGAGGCGTACTTGAATATTTGCAAAAAATGCAATTAGAGGATCCTAATTTCTTCTATGCAATTCAAGTGGATCAAGATGCTTTGATTACAAATATTTTTTGGACTGATGGATTAATGAGGGTAGATTATGCAAGTTTTGGAGATGTTGTTTGTTTTGACACGACGTACAGAAAGAATAATGAAGGCCGTCCATTTGCTTTATTTGTTGGAGTGAATAATCATAAACAGACTGCAATATTTGGGGCTGCTTTATTATATGATGAAACTACTTCAACTTTTGAGTGGTTGTTTGACACTTTTGCGAGAGCCATGTCAGGGAAAAAACCAAACACTATACTTACGGATCAGGACGCAGCAATGGCTAAAGGACTAATTTCTACATGGCCTGAAACACGTCACCGTCTTTGCATATGGCATATATTTCAAAATGCAGCTATTCATCTCAGTCATGTGTTCGAAAAGTTTAAACAATTTGCGAATGATTTCAGTAGATGTGTATATGATTTTGTTGAAGAAGAAGACTTTATATATGAATGGAATTCTATGTTGAAGAAGTATGGTCTTGAGGACAATGATTGGTTAAAACGTATATTTGAAATTAGAGAAAAATGGGCATTGGTGTATGGAAGGGAAACATTTTGTGCAGATATGACAACAACTCAAAGGAGCGAAAGCATGAATAGTGTGATAAAAAGGTATGTAACCTACAAGAATAAATTTCATGAGTTTTTCAATCATTTTGAGAGGTTAGTTGATTATCGTAGATATAAAGAACTTCAAGCCAACTTTAGAGCATATATGAGTACTCCAGTACTACCATTTGATGTTGATGTTTTGAAACAAGCTGCAAGTGTGTATACTCCTGAAGTATTCAAATGGTTTGAAGTTGAGTGGGGTAAATCTCATGATTGTGGTATAATCACCTACAGTGAGGTTGGAACAGTGACAGAGTATAAGATCACTCCTAAAGGCAGAAAAAACTATCATATGGTTAGATTTGATGCAATAGGTGATCAGATTTCATGTAGTTGCAGGAAGTTTGAATTCTCTGGAATTTTATGCTCTCATTCTCTGAAAGTTCTTAATGTAAGAAACATCATGAAGATCCCTAGTCAATACATAATAAAAAGATGGACCAGCAAAGCAAAAGCAGGATATATTACAGACAATGATTCTTGCAATATCAATAATGATTTGGATCCGAAAGTGCTTTTTACGAAGCGTTATAGAGATTTGTGTAGACTATATACTCAATTGGTCACAAAAGCTGCACAAGCAGAAGAAACTTATAGAATTGCTAAAGAAGGCCTTTTGAAAATGTTGGATTTGGTTGATGCAAGGTTACATCAAGAGGGGTTGAGCAATGAGATGTCAAATGCAACAAAAGGTTCCAGCCCCACAAATAATACTACTAATGCAAGTGGTATCAATATCAAGGGCATCAAAAAAAAGACGAAAACTATTTCAGGCAAGAGACTGAGGAGTAGTCTAGAGAAGGCTACTAAGAGAAGAAGATCAACAAAAAAAAGTTTGCAAAATAGTGTAACTATGAAGTTATCAGCGTCATCACATGATGAGGTTTTATTACATTATAATTTTACTATCTTTGCAATTCAATATTTTTTTATATTATGATTCTAATCTTTGTTTTTTCTTTTCATTAGCCTGTAGGAGATATTATAAATATTGTATCTACAGGATGCAGTATACAACATCATGGACTACAAGAGGTAATAATTTGACATTATATGTTGACTAACAATTAAGTATTATACATGTTCCAAACAATATATTGTTCACTATCAAGCTATTTATAAATGTGCTTATTTATTTTTATTTTTAGGCAAATACAAATGAGGTGAGCATGATAGAATCTTTACAGTATCAACAAAATTATGGCCAACTATGCACTTTCAGTTCCATGAACATGACTGGCTTGCTTAAGGTAAATTATTATTGTTGTGATCATGAATAATTATTTCTTTAAGAAAAGATTATTTATCATCTTTTTCTATTCATCCATTTATTTATGTGTTCATTTTTTTTTTTGTGATGCAAATCTACCCATAGGCTCAAGAATTACATGGTTTCGGAGGAGCAAAAATAAATCAGTTTGAATTGAATGACAACTCTTATACTATGGGACAAAAAGTTGGAGCTGATTGCAATGAAGAGGTGTGCAGAAGTCACAGATAGATTGAATGAGTGAACAAAAGAGGGATTGGTGCTGAACCCATTCAGTCTTTTTGGTGCATTAGAAATCCCGGCATGTGCAACATAGTTTGGCCATATGTACCTAGTCGAATATTCTGTGTGCAATATTCATTATGGTTATCCCTTCCTCTGTTTCGTATTACTTTGAGACAGCTTTGCTATCTGGATTTGGGAACTGATCTTTTGTGCTTGGATTGATGTTTTATCAGAGAGTTAGAGAAATAGGTTTTGCAAGACATAATAAGAGGTCTCCAACATTTGCTCATGGTGCTTTAGATCTTTCCTCGCGGAAAATTAGTGCAGTTAGGGAACTCATTCCTCAAATTCATACATTACTTGTCTAGTAGCAAGTTAATTGCATTCCAAAAGAAACACATGTTTAGAAAAGGAAAACCATACAACATACAACATTTACAAATGTTGGCAAACCAACTTTCTGTCTTTTTCCCAAACTCCAGAATGTACAGGTCTATTTGCAAAAAGGTGAAGGTACACAGTTCACTAACTATTAAGTTGTCTGTCCACTAGCATTGAGGTCAACATCACCAACAGCTCATAGTAGTACTTCCTAAAAAATTATCCAACTTAAAATACAAACTCAAGACAACAAACTGGTTGTAGGATGATTTCCTTCAAACTAGTTTGTAGGATCAACAGGTCATGTTGATCCGAGAATGAAAACGAACACTTGGTGGCTTCTCAGGATAATCCTTGTCGCAAAATAACTTCAACTGATAAATGCGACCTTCATGGACAGACTGAAAAAGGAAAACGATAACATCCTTCAGCTAAATTAGTAAGATCAAAGATAGAATATAATAGAGAAATCAAACCAGATCTATAAAAAGTTAATTAAAATGAAAAGAAGGAGTAGTCAGCTGATAGAACGTCCCAACTGAAAGAAAACACATTTCCTGCACATTCTGGCCAACAAATATTGTGTTTGAATCATATTTCCACAACTTTCAAAAATTTCAATTCCACATATACTGGATGGTCATGCTTAAACATAACAATGAAGGTTCCGAAGTAAAAAATATATATATAAAACAGTTCTTGCATATCAAACCACTGTAAAACCCTCAACGTTTCCCAGCATATAGTATTAAATTTGAAGAAAATAAATTCCAAACCAAAATCTAGTCAAAACCACTGTATATTCCGTGGTAAGATTACTTCCATATATGCAGACACTCACTTGTACAATTCTTCCATAGTCGCGTTCAACTGCTTAACATCAGCACCGACCATCTCGGATGCCTTTTTCCCGTTCTGAAAGAAGTGTATGGTGGGCTGCAACAAATGCCGTTGGCATCGAAATAGCAATCAATGAACTAGTTAAGATGTAAAGCAACTTAAAAACTCCTTGTAGACTGTTGCCCACAATTGGATTAAATACAAGAATAACTTGCACTTAGGGATTCTTGAGTCCATGTGTTTAAGAAAACATCGATATAGTTTAAACTATACAGAATAGTTTGCATGATAAACTAGTTGTAACATAAATTGGGTGTGTTGTTCATTCATGACTTTAAGACTCTATTATCAAACAAATAGAGAAAAGATGGTGAATTTATGCTTGGTGCCAGAGGAGAGGGCAAAAATACCAACATGAATATGGTACATCAAACATATGAGGCCATTGTGTCCAAGCCAACACGAATTCCAAGATTACATCAGTTTAGAATCATATATGGTCAGTTTCTAATTGAACAGCAAAACCAGCCAGTAAAGCCATCAGATTGTCATAAGAATCATTAGATGAGGAATCTCTAGTTCTCTGCATATAGGAGATTAACTGCCATCAACCTACATGAGGACGGGACAGGACCTACACTCGTCTAAATCATATGCATAAGGTCAGAAGAGTACAAGACTAAAACTACTCCAAAAGATCATGAAGTCATTTTCGTACGTTCTGATGCCGATGGGAGCTAAGTAAGACCACAAACTGACTTCAATTCATCATCCAAGCTCTGGTCTCTTGAAGTGAAAAAACAAAAACAAAAACAAAAACAAAATCTCTGTTGATGCAAACCTTGGGTATTTGAGAAGGAACTTAATTAACTAAGCACATATTCTTAACAAAAACTTGACTAGGATTTTAACATATTAATGGGTATAAATCCTTTCCACATCCCCAATATATGGAACTTATTCCATTTAAAGAAAATTAAATTTTAACTGGAATCATGAGGCAACAAAGAAAAAAGCAGTATACAAATCCAAGCTCAGGAAGCTACTGCAGCATAATGGTACTCATTAGAACTGTTCACTTTTTACGCTCCTTTTCATTTTTTTGTTTTCTCCCTTGTAACCTTACAATAGCCCAGACATCTATTGAATTAATGGAGAGAAGTATCTATCCACAATACAAAACCATTTCAGGGAATAAAATTTTGGCTTGAAATTTAAGAAACTAAACCTCAATGAAAATCAGCTAACTGCCCATCTTTTCTTTGTAACTTTTTTCACAATGTGGTAAGAAACTTCCCTATACTTTCTATGTATCCATTTTCTTTGAAAAAAGCAAAATGAGAAGTTACTGATAAGAAGTAGTACCACAGAATGGATTCCTAATTTCATTAATGCTTCAGCAAGAGCGTCCTGCATGTAATAAGCCAAGGGAAGTAAGCTAAGTGTAAAACAAGAGAATTAACAAAAAGACTAAGAAAAGAGTTGCAAAGAAGCTATTTTGTTGCATAGAAATTGCACTTCAAGTTGCTACTATTGATGATAATCTATATCGGAAGAGATTATGAAAGGAGAATCACACCCAATAATCTATAAAGAGCCTTTGACCATGCATGATAGATTAAAAAATAGGGTAAGGCAAGTAGATCTTCTTATTTGAGATTCAAGTGAAATATGAAACACTTTGATCAAACATGATATGAGTGTCCTGTACGGTCCCAAAATTTTTTTTCAAAACTTCCCTTCAATTGTTAAAAGAAAAATTTCTGCCATGTAGTCTTTATTACCTTATCAATGTCAATTTTGTACGTGGTGACATGAGGATATTTCTCACTCAGCTGTCCAATAATAGGAGATATGAACTTACCTGTACAAGATAATGGTGAAAGAAAATTACAGATCAAACTACTATGAAAATGTGAAATAAATATTAATGCTGCAAATGAGAATAAAGCATTCAAAGCCAGAGTGCTACATATGTCTACAATTTCCAATACATAAATCTTACAAGGTCCACACCAGGCTGCTGTGAAGTAAACAATGACCCAAGAACAATTTAATCACGAGAGCATGACCCAAGACCGATAATTCACTATTAAATATTAGAAAAAACAATGATTTCAAATGCTGTTACCCCAGGCTACTATCTTCCATAGCAGGTCAGGGAGATCTACAAAATTGCACAATAACGAACAAAATGGCTATGAGCTTGGGTCCATTCAAGGCATCAAAAGAAAGATGATGTATACCCATATACATATACCATTCATCCATGTACACAAACACATATGCACCTACAGCTTAGCCAATCTAAATTCTTCATGGGCTCATCGTGTCAACCTTTACCAGACTGTAATCTTAAGGCCAAGCACCAATTAGAAGACAATAGCAACTTATACTGCAATTTTTTCAGCTCAAAATTTTAGTTTCAAATTAATTTTGAGGGCAGAACAATAACTTAAGTTTCAATTCGAAGTTAAGGTGTGGCTAAATTTACAACCACAGAAACCTGCTACCACAGCTCAAGAACAGAAACAATAAATAAATACCAGTAAAATCTTTGAAACCAAACACTGAATAATCAGAACGTAATCCCACAAAAAGCTATAAATTTGACTAAATTAACAAATTAAACTTTAAAAAAAAGAAGAAGATTAACCCGTTCTTCATCCAAAAACAGCATCATATTAAGAGTACCATCTTACACGATTAAAAGCAGTAAAAGTACAAGAAAATCAACTAACCTACCTTGGTTTGGCAAAAAATCAAAAGGAAAGTTAACTTGTGAGCTTGAGATTCAGAAACACTCGAAACCGAATGTCTCAAAATTCTGGGAAAAAGCACAGAAAGAGCGGAAGAGCTCGATCACAGATGGGGAGAAGACGAGAGAGAAAAGAGGGACGGAGACAGAGACTCGCAACAGGGTGTAGCGTGCTATTGGGTGCTATTGGGTGTATGGGAATTGGTATTAAAATCGGCAGTGAAGATGCCTTTGACGGTGAGGCAATCGGCAGTGAAGATGATGCCACGTGGAATGGCGGAGCTGGTGGAGGAATCAAAAGGACCTCATCGGAGGAAGAAGGAATGGGCAGTGAAGTGTGGACCTTATCGGAGTGGGGTGGAGAGTTTGAAGATGATGAAAGTATTGGTATATGAGTTAAACCGATCGGTTAATTTTGGTTTAAAGGTTTAAACTTTAAAGGGTTAAGAAAATTTGTATTAAATCAAATCAATTTGAATTATTAGAAAATTAAAATGTAAATAATAATAGGACACTTGGCGCAATATTAGAGGTGGCACTGAATTGGCATTGGATTCATGTCACCGAGGATCTTAAGTGAAAAGTTGGTGGCTACCACCAAAGCATTAAAAGTTGGATAGGATAGGAGGCAAGGGTTCAATTATCACATTAAAGTGACTTTGTTTAAAAAAAAAAATTCAGGTAGGTAAGTAGTGCACCTGTCTGATTAGTGGTAGTTTAGTCCCCTCCGAATTATTCCTGGGCCTCCTTAGGTCCGCTCCCTCCCCCTAATATATGATAGATTAAATTATACAACAATTATCGTTTTTGAAAAAAAGTATAAATTTTCTTCTGAGGATTTATAATACTGCATGAATTTCTTAAATAATAATGATAATAATAATTAGAGACTATGTATAATGTATGCATAGCTACAACTTAATTAGACACTATAGAAATAGAACAACATATTTCCTTAAAAAAATATGTATATACACCTTCCAAATATAAATACATTATACATATACCTTATATTTTCCTTAAAAAGGTAATTATATAGAAAATTTAGTATTACTTGTTTTTTAAAAAAATATAATTAAATTTATTATAATATATGTATTACCTTTATAAAATATAATAAATTTTTTTTTAGGCTCAAATTTGAGTTCAAGCTCAAATTCACTCATTTAGTTTAATGAAACAAGATTGAATTCGAATTCGAGCTCGAATATCAATGCAAATTAACCAATCGAATTTGAGTAACATTTATAACTCATTTAATATTTGATCGAGTTCGAATCCTATTCGTGTATTATACAAATAGAGGCTGAACACCAAATATTCTACTTGATTTGCCTCATTATAAGAGTTATACAAACCATCATAGTATCCAAATCATGACCTTCAACTTGTTACTGCATGTGCATTTATATAATTTATGCTAAATACAACTATAACTTCGGGGTATAAAAAGAAAAAAGAAACCTAGTATTTCCTTCATAATTTCTTTTAAGAGAAATGTTAAAAGCGCTTTCTTATTTGCTTGTGGCAGTTCCCTCCCTTTGTTTTTACTCATATTAAAAAAAGGCCCCACTTTTCATTTTATTTTCAAATTTATACCATTGCTAAAATATAAGTTCAATGAAGGGAAGGATTTTTTGTGTTTTGATTAACATAGTCAAAAGCTTTGGAAAGGTAGCATAAATAAGTAAGGAGTTCAATTGACATTCCACTTCTTTTAATTGGATAGTTATCGTTAGGGGTGAGCAATTACGGTAATTACCGAATTACCGACCGAATTCGATTTGAATTTGGTAATTCGAATTCGGTAATTAGGTAATTCGGTCGGTAATTCGGTAATATCGAATTAATTAGAATCGAATTAGGGTCGAAAATGGTTTTATAGTTTTTGAATTCGGATTTACCGAATTCGAATTTATTTCGGTAAAACGATAAATTATTACCGTTTTCAATTTCGAAATTCCGAATTAAGTTAAATAGGAAATAATATCCTTATGTCCAGATGTTCCAATTTCAGACTTTTGCCCTAAATTAGCATTCGTTCCCATCAGGTAAAATTGTTCCCATTGGCTCAAATCCATTTGCCCAGACGGTGCAGTCTGTGCATAACCTATGGTGTCTCCACAATCCAAATGCATCTTGGTTAAGCGAGGATACTGCACCAGATTGCTCAACCCAAAGGGGTACTGTGCAGCTTTGACCATTCCCTGCAATCTCCTTCAACCTTGATTTGGATCTCCTCCAGGTTGGGACAATCCTCAAGACCAGCAGCAGTCAATGGGGTTAGAAGCTCACCCACGCCAATCCAGAGTGAAAGACATTGCAGTCTGTCCCATGAGTTGCTACAAAATCCATTGCCGCTGCTCATGAGTTGCTACAAAATCCATTGCTGCTGCTGTTAAATTGCAGAGCAGAGCAATTCAGATCGTAGGAGTGTCTGCATCTCTTCTTCTTGCTGCACATGATATCACTGTCATAATCTCCAAAGTAGTTAACAGATCCATCCGACTGGTTCGATGCCCTAAGAAGCAGTTTTCACAAATTCGATTAAATCGGTAAATTTTCGTTTACCGAATTCAATTCGGATTGAATTCGAATTCGATATTTCCTATTTCGAATGCGAATTAGGTCGAATATTTCTAGAACCATTTATCGAAAATTACCGATTTCAACCTACCGAATTACCGACTTCAAATTCGATGCTCACCCCTAGTTATCGTCTTCTTCTAATTTTGAAGAGTAACAGAGTTCACGTACTCTGGCAAGACATTGCTCGGATCTATAGTTTGAAGCTGCTTCACTGGCACTAGCACTGGCACTTGTCCAGTTTAATTTCTTGGAATCCTCTGCAACTATAAAGGATAATCAGAGAACCATCTCTCACTCCTGGCCAGACATTTTTTTTTTGGCTTGTACTTGGATCTGTCTATGGTAGGCACACTTTGACTGTGCCTATTGTTGGAGCACAATGTGGACGAGACACGTGTGAGAAACAATAATTATGGCCACCTGCGCAAAATAGTGGTAGTGGAAGTTTTTTTTTTTTTTTTCGAAACGTTAAGTGATTTTATAGATAATAAACCTGTACAGATTCAAGTAAAGACTTGAAAAAACTTTACAATCAGTGTACCCTAACACTGAGGAATCCAAAATTCCTGGTCTTCTATGAATTCTAGCGCTTGCACGCTAATCCGGTGACTAATATGGTTACTATTCCTATTTACTAAACAAAATGAGCACATGCGAAACAAGGACTGAAGGCTGTAAATATCCTCCATCAGAGTGGCCATTCGCATATCCTGAGATTTCCTTTGCTGAATGAGATTGTACGTTAGCTTGTTCTGGATTTGCACTTCAATCCTTTCCATTTTTTGGACAGTAGCTTTACACATCAGTAGTTTGATGGCTGTTAATTCGTCCATGACTTGGTGACCAGAGCTTCTTTCCTGTAAAGTCCAGCCTCGTATCATGTTTTGATTGTCCCTGGAGACAGTGACGCCTATTCCAACTTGAGGCGTGTCTTTACTCTTTTCTGTTGCAAACCTTAATCTCAGTATGCCTTCCATTTCCTCCTGATGCTGGGGGGATTCCATCTGTTCTCTTGTTTCTTCTGTACTCGTGCTTGAGGTCTTTGTCAATGCCTCTTCATATTCCAACCATTCCTCCTGAGCTGTCTGTATTGTTCTCATAGGGGGGTGCTGCTTGGCATTGAATTCCTTTTCATTCCTACTTTTCCAGATTTGCCAAAGGATGTTCGCTGTTAGGGAGATATGTTTGTTACCCTCACTTCTCGTGCTAGCTTCCATCATTGTAGCCCACCACCTGCTAAAACAACCATGCTGGTCTAGTATTCCTTCCCACTGAATAGGTGACATTTTCCACACTAGTTTGACTTGGTTGCAATTAAGCAAAGCATGCTCTATCGTCTCACCTTGCTCACCACAGATTCTGCATATTGGATCACCTTGTTTGGTTCTATCGTAGATGAGTTGTCTTACTGGTAACACCTGGTTTAGGCATTTCCACAAGAAAATCTTCACCTTATGCTTGATGTTCAGTTTCCAAAGATGCTTCCAACATTTCTTTCTATTCGAGCTCCAACTTGTACCAGTTACCTCCGTGGCTTCTTGCTCTCGTTCCATTTGGCCTTCAGATTGTATTCTATAAGCTGATCTTACTGTGTAATTCCCATTTGAACTATGGATCCAGTAGTTGCTGTCCTCTCTGTTGGTTAGGCTTATGGGGATGCTTAGAATGCACTCTGCCTCCTTGGAGCTAAAATTTCTGAATATCAGATTTTTGTTCCATCTATACTGGATGATCAGCTCCTCTACTTTAACCAGATTACACCCCTGTGGTTTCTGTGAGGTAACCTTTCCTTGATTGTTATCTGGCATCCAGCTATCTTCCCAAATATAGGTACTCTTTCCATTGCCTATCCTTCTCCTGGTTCCTAGCTCTATCAGTTGCCTTGCTCCCATCAGACCCTTCCAAATCTAGGATGCATTCCTAGCTACTTTGCACTTGAGAAGCGATTGTTTGGGATGGTATTTGTCCTTAAGTACTTTACTAACCAGCAGATTTGGTTGTGTGATTAGCCTCCAAACTTGCTTCCCCAATAGAGCTGTATTGAATGCCTCTAGATCTAGAAATCCCAATCCTCCATCCTTCCTGTCCAGTGACATTTTATTCCAAGATCTCCAATGCATCTTGTTCCTTCCATTTGCCTCTCCCCACCAATAGTTTTCCATCACAGCATTAATCTCTTTGCATATCTTCTTTGGCATCTTGAAGCATGACATCGTGTATGTTGGCATTGTCATTGCTACTGATTTGAGCATAACCTCTTTGCCTGCCGCACTTAACAACTTGTTTTTCCATTTCTTCAATCGCTGCTGGATGTTGTCTCTAATATAGCCAAAAAGTTGTTGTTTCGATCCTGTGACCACCATTGGGAGTCCCAAGTACTTGCCTTGGTTGACCTTTTGGATATTTCCAAGTGCTTGACAGACTTTCATCTTGGCTTCCTGCTCCAGATTCGTGCTGAAAATGACTTCCATAGTGGAAGTTGGACGCGCATGAATGAATGGGCAGGAGGAAACGGTTTGGACCAAAGCATAAGAAGAATAAAAAGTTGAAAGTAGTGTGTAGATTGTAATGGGACAAATACGAGGAAATCTATTACACTAGAAATTTATTAGTCCATGTTTTTCAAAAGATTTCTAATAATATGACATGTATTCTTGAATTATTTTACTCTTTAATCAATTCAATTAATGTAATTTAATAGTTATTAGTTTGTTTAGTTCAAATGTTTAAATTACTATATTTTAGTTAGAAAAGTATTTTGTTAAACTAACTTATCAAAAAGCCTCTCTAAGTAAATATTTTATTTTATCATTTCCTTTAGACATAAAAATCCTAGTTAAACTAACTTATCAATAACCTTTTCTAAGTAAAATTTAGTATATTTACTACTTTTAACGTTTCCCTTAGTTGCAAATGACAAATAGCATATATATACGTTAACATGTGTCATTTCTCAAGGATTTTGAATTATTATTTTTTATTAGTTTCAATTAATGTCATCTAATGATTATAGTTTGTTTAATTTACATGTTTAAATCCCTATATTTTAGGTAGGAAATATTTTTGTTAAATTACCTTATCAAAAAACCTGTCTTTATTTTAACATTTCTTTTAGGCAGAAAAGGTTTGGTTTAACCAACTTATCAATAATTCTCTCCAAGTAAAATTTTTTACTTTAATGTTTTCCTTAGCTTTAGATGACAAATAGCATGTATTGTCATTTGTAAATTTTTTTTTGTATATAGGATATTATAAATTTAAATAAATGGTTTGACAAATTGATAAATAGCAATGCATGACTATCGTAAAAATGTAAAAATGATACATTTTTCTCTCAATCCTATTGTACAAATTGAGAATTTTACTTATTGTCTTATCTTTATATATATGTAATAGATGGAGGGTTTTTTATCATAAACGTTCACACATCTCCAAAATCCCAATCCCTTTTCCCTTGAATTTTACATTTATTTTAATTCACACACATTGCCTCCACAATTTGGTACAATCAAACCATTTCAAATTCTTTTGTTTGATACTGGTATGCAAATTAAATTTCCACGATTTCCAATTCTTCCCCATGTCTAGTTGACCCTTATAGTTTCAAATTTATGTAAAACTTATCCAAATCATGTTTGCAAAATTTTAGATTGATAACACAAAATTTAATTACAATTCCTACAACTCTATAATAATTAACCAATAACAGAAATTATTTACAATTTCAGTGTAGACTCCTTTAGAGAGCTCCCAACTCCCCATCTTTTTTCTTATATGGTTTATTTATTTTTAGTTAAATAAATAACTTTCAATCTTTGAATTACATACTTACCATGTATGCGGTTATAAGTTAGTTAAATTTTAATATTTCATTAATTTTACCATGTATGCGGTTATAAGTTAGTTAAATTTTAATTTTGAATTAATTTTAATATTTTAGAACGAAATATTATCAACATTCAAAATACTAGCAAAGTTTGAAATTACATACTTATCATATAGGCATTTATGAATGAGTAACATTTCTAACAATATTAACAAAACTTAACATACTAACACAATACCACACTTATAAATGATTATTGCAAATAAGGAAACAAATATTTGAAATCCTTCAAATTGGTAATAACAGAATGAAAACAACTTATCAAATATAAAAGATAAAACATACTATCAAATTCAAAAAAGAACTAACATTCACTCCAGTCATTCTTTTAGGTAATCCAACATAAATATGTATTATTACCTTTGGTAATTCTAACTTAAATGTGTAACTACTATTTAAACATTAAATTAAAATGTCCAATTTATAAACATACAATATTTGTATTGTCTAAAGTTAAAAAATCAAAAGAACAAATTTATGCATGAAAGAATAACACTTTAAGTTTTTGGTAGAGCACTACCCAAAAACATACTAATAATTTGGCAACAGAAAAATAAAAAATAACTTAGGAAATATCAAAAGGGTAAACAACAAAAAAGCCCCCTGTGATTAAGCAATCATACATAAAAGCCCCCCGTGGTTTCATATCATATCAGTCGATACCCCGTGGTTTGAATTAACCTGAAAAGTGGACGGAAATCGTCAAAACAGACGGAGCTGAGTGAATAGACGAAAATACCCTTTTGATATAAGCGAAAATTGCAGACAAAGACTTCAAAAACCAATCAAGTTTAGATAAAGTCTGTCTTATCCCAAAACCCACCCCAACCCATACCCCCAAGGGCCCTGTCTGGACTTACCCCAAATAACTAAGAAGTTCAGTTGATGCAGATGGCTGAACAGCAGAGTCAAACAAAAGAAACAGAAAGCAGCACGAACTCTATTTCCACAAAAATGTTTTAGAACAAACAGAAATATGCAATTTTAGATTGCAGAATACCAGAGACAAGGTACTAAAACCTTCATGCAAAATCAAAGAAATTATTTAAGTAGTGCCCACATTTTGCAAACTGGGAAAGAAAAACATAAGATGTATAATATCTTCCCTTTCACTACATAAAATTGTATTTCCAATATAGTGCATGTCAGTGGCAACTACATACCCAAGAAAGAGCAAATAATCATATGGAAGAGGTCAAGTTCACCTTACCCTATTTAATTGCAAGCAAGATCCATGCAATCTAATTGTTAGAGTAGAAATAAAGAAACCTTTAATGATTCTCATGCTACTCCAAAAAATTCACGTGTAGCTGCCAAACAAATAAATCACAAGTTACATAAGTTGCACCAGGAATCAAATCCTCAGTCCTGATAGGAGGCATGTCACTCTTCCTAATGGGTCTTGTTCGCTTAGATCGAGCAGTAGTGGAGCTTCCATCTGATTTAGCAGAGGAATCTTCGTTTGTTTCAATAGCATCTAATGGACTTTCAGAGACTTCACCAGTATCTTTATCAGCTCCAGGCAAATCAGTCTTTTCTACTGCTACATCAGTCTTGGTTGCCAATACTATATGGCCCCTCAATTTAGGTTGTAAAGCACATCCCATCCTAAACTGTGGAAATAACCTGAAAGATGTGGACATAGGTAATGTATATCTTTGTGAAAGCAAACCTTGTTTCCTTGATTTCCGTAAGAAACTGCATCTGGTAAGAAACGTGTCCTTCCTGATAAGTAAGGCATTTCCCGGACTAACTAAATTATTGCTAGGTGAACTTGGAAGCACACTAAATTATTACCTGATTCTCAACAATCTTTAGCTTTGCCTTCCTTCGACAATTACATACCTTGTACTGGTATCGAAGACCTCTGCCTCCATTTCCCCCGCTTGTTGGTCGAGAGCTTGAGGAAGACATCTTGGGGTACTTTCTGCACTTTTCCTTCAGAATTTGCAGACCGAATATATACAGATACAGTTTACATTTTTACCTTAAGGCTTTGTTTCCTGCAATTCCTTTGCTAGCCTGCAAGCTCTGCTTGATTGATTACTTGCACAGGCTTCGAATGCTGCCTTCAATCTTCAATTTTGGCCGAACATGAAGACTCGGAAGACTTGGAAGCTGGTCTCTTATTATTAAAGAGTGAAGGGTAAAGTAGGCATATCAGGTGAAAGTTTGTGGTGGAAATCTGTTTTTCGCATATGCACGCGCCTTTGCAGTTCGTTTAAGACACACGCCGAATATTTGACGATTTTCGTCCACTTTTCACATTAATTCAAATCACGGGGTATCGACTGGTTTTTAGGAAATCACAGGGGGTTTTTATGTATGATTGCTTAACCACAAGGAGCTTTTTTGTTGTTTACCCATATCAAAATTAAAAAATAATATCAATTTCGAAAAGGAAATAAACAAATGATGGTAGTTTTTACATTACATGTTCTTTATTTGGGACAGTTAAGTATTTGCAAAAGCACCCACTAATCTAAAAATCGGCCATATCTAATTTGATCCGATCCGAAAATATCCGATTCATATTATTTGATCGGGTCAAAAGAGGGTCAAATACCAGTTTAAATACAAGGTGGGCTAGGGTCACATAATTAAAGACTCATGGGTACTGAATCCGCTCGCACATATATATATTTTATTTATTTATTTATATATATATAATATAAAATAATATTTTTAGAGTTAAATGAGTAATTTCATTCAACAAATTGCATTACAAATATCAAAGACTATAGTTTGTTTATAAGATTCATTTGTCGATGTCATGATCTTATATTTTTTAGAAAAAAGTTTAATTAATATGGAATTTATATTTTAAAAAATGTGTTACTTATTTCAAATTTTTATTGACTTTGAATTCTTTTAAATTTTCCTTTTCCTTGTGTTCACTTCACATATTATTTGTTGGTGGGGGACTTTTTTTTGAGAAAAAATCTTTATTAAATCTTATATGAATATGTAAAATATAAAATTAAATTAGTATAAATTACTTTTTTAAAAAAATTAAATGATAAGTGGGATAGGACGAGTACTCATTAATTCGATCCTATCTCAACAGGGTACCCGCTGATATGTGAGGCGGGTAAGGGTCAAAAAATGGCTAACCCACAAGATGCAGATCAGGTCAGCCAAATGGTGCACAGGACGGGTACTTGACTCGTGTCCACCCTTAGGGATAGTGTCTATCAATAATGCTAAAAAAAGTTAATACTGGCATTTAAAATCTTCTTTTGGATTTTGCTGTGATTTATTTTGAAAAAAGTACGTAATAAATAAAATAAAAAATATAACTACACAAGGCTAAATATATATTTTTTTGTGGGCTTGGGCACCCACTAAGATATATTTCAGGTGTCATATTTTTAGAAATGTATGATTAATTAGAAAAAGTAAATAAATACAAATGATGGTAGATAAGATTAAATAAGGAAAGTATATAATTATAAGAAAAAATCATAATTATTAATATATGTATATATGGTAGATTAGGTGAATGTTAGATATATTAACGGGTGCCCAATAGAGAAACCCTATTTCTATTCTTTTCATGTACTATTTTAGATAGAGTAAATATTATATACATTGATAGTATACACACTATCATCATTTGATTTATATCATATGTACAAAAGTTGAATTTCAAATTCAAATTTTGCATAGTTGTCTTTCATCCAACGCTGACAATGTATACACTGTTAGTGTACGAAAGATTAATCATTTTAGATAGAGTGAATCTTATATACACTGATAATGTATACACAATCGTCGTTTGATTCATAATATGTGTGCAAAAGTTGAATTTCAAATTCAAAAATTGCACAGTTAAATTTTAAAAATCAAAAGTTTTGAAATTCAGTGCTAATGATAAGGTTTTGTTTATAGTAAATAATTCAAATTGGTTTAAGTAGCTACTTTCATTAGTATTTATATTTTGTCCTTATTTATCTCATTATTATTATATACAAGTACATAGTGTTGCTTTATTATTTTTGTTGAATTGAGTCTTTCTTAAGGTTCATTTGGGGTTACAGTGATTTGTTAAAAAGTACTTGTAGACACCAAAATTTCATTTTTTTTGTTTTTCTCAATTTTAGCTTTATTTTTTATTTTTTATTCTTGTTTTTATGTTATTTTAGATTGATTAAGTTTGTAAAATGATTGTTAGTGTTTATTTTTGATTATTTTTATAAATTAGGTTCATCATTTTTCTTTTTAAGATATTTTTGCATTAAATTTTTGAAAAGGAAAATTCTCACAAAATTTCAAAAAATTTGTTTTTAATCCTTTTAAGATTCAATTTCTTTAAAATAAATGAAAATTTTGCAATGCAATTTCAATTAGGAATTAATATTTTTGTTTACTTAAATTGATTTTGAAAAACAAAAAATAAATAAATAAAAAGAAGATAGGTGAAGGCCATGCACAATAGCTAGGTGGAGTGCATACAAATGAGACAAATGTCTCTATTTTTCTTTTGACACCACAATATCTAGAGGATAGGTGGCTAGGACACTTGGAAGCCCGGGAAAAAAACAAACAAAAGAAAAAGGAAAAACAAGAAAAGAAGCTACGGGACAAGGGGAAAAGGAACCGAGAGAGAAGAGAGAGCTTTCGCCCCGGGGAGGAGAAAAAGAGCAAAAAAAAACTGAAGAAGGGAGCAAGAGAGGAGATTCTGGGAGAGAGAAAAACAAAAAAAAAAACTAAGTAAGAAAGGGAGGAAGGACGGGACTGGAAAGCAAGAAAGGGGAGAGGAAGCTGCGGGCTGGAGCAAAAGAAAAGAGCTGGTGAGGAGCTCTGGGAAGAAAGGAGGAAAAAGCAAGGAGAAAAGAAAAACAAAGAGCTACGGGCAGGGCTGGAAAAACAAGAAAGGAAAGAAACCAGGAGAGCTTGGAGAAATCTGGGAAAAGAGGGAAAAAGCCAAGGAAAGAGCTGAGGGCAGGAGGAAGAAAAGGAAAAGAGCAAAAAGAAAGAAACAGGAGGAGAGAAACCAGAAAAGGAAGGGGAGGGTTTCGGGAGCAAGCAAGGGAAGAGAGGAAGAAAAGAAAAGAGAAAAGGAAGAAACAAAGTGGGGGGGATCTGGGGGAGAACAGAGAACTTCAGACAAGAAACAGAAAGGGAAAAGAAAGAGAGTGAGAGAGGAAAAGAGAGGGACGATTGAGTAGAAGAAAAAGAGAAAAATCTGCTGCAAAAAAAATTCATCACCAGGCTGACAAACCAGCCTGCTTTCTTGGCAAATTCTGACCAATTTCTTAGCTTTTGAGTGAGCTCTTGATTTCTACACCATCTTGGCAAGTAATAAAAGAACTTTCACTTAGGAATCTCCCCAAAAAAACATCTATAACCCTCCCAAATCGGGACCCAAAGTATCAGGTTCATCATCGCTGAATTTTTGCGGCAAAGTTCCATTTGCTTCATTTCAAGAGTCGGCACGCCGTTTCATGGAGATTTCACGTTGCTTTGATGCCACAAACATTCTGAGGTAACCATTGCTTCTCCTTTTCTTGCTTTAACACTGTTTTCATGAGAATCCAAGTCCAAAAGGCATGAATCCTATGACATTTTGCTGCTGGTTTGGCTCCGTGATTGTTATCATGTTTTGCTGTCTTGATGTTTCCCTAGTTGCTGTTTTTTGTGTTGGTGCAATTTTGATTGTTGGGTTTTAGCGATAAACGGTGTAAGTTGCACATTTTGCTAGCTTGAGGTTTGATTGGCATGATTTATACGATTGGAATGAAACCCAGAAGATTGCGGAACTTTTGTTGCAGAAGATTTGCGTATTTGCTCATTGAATTTCTATGATTTTGCCGCTTAAAACCAAAGCTTTGATGTTAATTGAGAATTTAGTTGTGTTTAGCAAAGAAAAAATTGCACTATATAAACACAGAAAGTGGCAGAAAAAGGAAATCAGTGAAGAGGAAAGCTTCTTCGAAGCTTATGCATGGAAACTTTCCAAAATTGCATGTTGACCCCCAGATTTTGACTTAATTCTACTATGGCCCAAAAATTAAAAATTTAATCAATTTTATCCTTTTAAAATGTTATTTTCTTTGGTATATTCTAATATGATTTTTTGGATAGATTATTGGTGAATTTTAGGATGAAATTTGGAGGTTTAATAATTTTTGGTAGATTCATAGTTTTTTATTTGGATTTTGAAAAATAGTTTAGATTTGGGTAATATTTTTGTTTGGGGTTTGGTGAGAGGGTTTTGATTTATTTTTGTGAATTTTAGCATTTGGCTTTGATAGGCTTCATCTGTGAGGACTCGTAATTTATCTTATTTTCATTTAATTATTTTATCGATTTATTCACTTATTTATTGGTTTGCTCCAAAATAGTTATTTTCATGATTTATTACCCAAGTATTAGTTAGTTATACTATCGTTATAAAAATTCCTTAGAAATTTCGTTTTATCGCGCACAAATCGGAAGTATGCGTTTTGCGCGCGCGATTAATTGAGGGACTTTAGACCTTTATTTTAGACTATTAAGAGTGAATAATAATAGTGTTAATGGAAGTGCATTAGAGGTTTAGTGCACAAGTGAAACAAACCCGAGAGGAAACGAGCACGAAACGCGCGCGTACACGCACTATTGGAGGGTTGACTTTCGAGCACTTAAACCTTTCACCTACCAAGCTTACTCAAGAAGCTTTTGCAGCTGCAACACTCTCTCTCTTTTCTCTCATTGTGGCCGAACAACACCAAGGAAAAGAAGGAGCAAAACTGATGAGAATATAAAGACCAAGGCCCATTCAAGCACATGGGGAAATGGAAGATTCAAGTGAACACCAGTTGATTGCACGAATACTTGAGTTTAGTAGGATTATTTGATTTTCCTCGTTGATTTTGGTTATTTCTCGCTTTAGAAAGTGCGAAGCCCCCACTTCTCCCTAAGGCGAACCAAAGGGTATCCGCGGGACGCCTGCCCAGCTCTCGCCAGCACTCACTACAATCCATCATTCAAAAGCCCGAAATACTTTAAGTAACTTCAATACATAATTAAAGTACTTCAAATATCTCACACTTACAATTATGTAGCTTTCCAAGCTTAAATACAACCCAACGGAAAAGGGGTACAATAGCCATCCGTTATAATATAACTTAAAATCTTCAAAAGAAAAGAATCTAGTACTACTCACGAGTACCCTTGGTCTCGAACCCTGTAAAAGAAAACCACAACGTGGGATGAGCTACACAGCCCAACGAGGTTCCAAGACACTCTAACAATTCAAATAAATCAAGTAAGTTGGGCATATCATATGCGTGGTTCAAGGTTACACCATGGCATGTTATCATGGTTCAAGACATTGGCATGTATAGTTCACGAGTAATTGGAGCTTATTACCGGTGCGAGTAATTCAGCATATTACAGGTAGGGAGTATTAACATGAAACAGGTACCATGATATGAGTACATTGAACAGGTAACAGATATGGAGCATACCGCAGGCATGGCTCAGGATTTCATGTTGACATTTTAGCATGAAACAATTATCATGATACAAGGTAAACATATACTGTAGGATACGGTGTTCCAGTGGAACTCTGTCGGTCATCTGCACCTTATGACTTCCGGATCCCCTCGGTTTGACAGGCCATCACCTTATCCCTCCAGTGGTAATACTCGAGTATACCGAAACGGTGTCCCAAGGTTCCAACCTACCCGACCGAGCCCAGTCCTGGCTCGAGTAGGTTAGTAACCATGAGCAGGGCCCAGTTCAGCTTAAAGCTTACAACATGCACAGGTAACCAAGTAATTCGACAAAAGGTAAAATTCATCATTTGGGTAGGTCGAGTGAGATAAAGTACACACTCGCCTAACAATAATGGACAGCTTCATGTAACATGTGATTCATGATAATCAAGTAATCAAGTGGATACTTAGCACATAAGCACGTAAGCAATACAAGTTGATTTCATGGGAGCATGTAATTCACGGATATCGAATAGTCATGTAGATTGGAAATCATGTGAGCAAATAGTCAAGTAATCAAGTAGTAATGTTGGTTGGTAAACGGTTCACGGTTGACGGTTAACGGTTGACTGTTAACGGTTGAGTAGTGACGGTCAATTGACCGGCATTTGTCATATGAATAGGCCATCATTGGCCGTTATCCCATTTTTACCATGTGAGCGTCGAGGAGATTCACTCCAACGACGTATGCAACCATAGTATATCAAGTCATGTTATTGGAGCACTTCCAAGCATGAGTTATTCATTTCAAAAGAGAACGAGTGCGATAAAATACACACTCGACTCCATTTTTTCAAAACCAAGTAGGCTAGGCAAGCAATCTAACAAGTTAAACATGTATCGAGTTCATATGGTCATTTGATATGGTTAATCATTTAACCAATTCATGTAAATATGCAATGCAAGTACACATTCCTTAAATAGGCATGAGTATGGTAAATACTTAACACATAGTACTTAACACTTAATAATAATGAAATAAGCATATCCTAGACTTATTCAATTACGTATTCCTATATGGAACACTCACCTAGTCAAAACAAGCAAGTAGTTCTCAAACAAGCGTTTTAGGTGTCCGCTCCGAGATCCTCTTGAAGGTTCCCGCGAGTGCCTGAGCAAACAACCATCAACTATTATACACTATCACTTAGAACCCCTACTTATCAAAGAAGGTTGTACAATCTAAAGAGAATTCATGAATTGGGTCTTAATTATTCATAATCGAGGCTCAAGAGTGAAGTTTTAAACTCTAAAGAGAAAGACTAGCATTTTTCATGAAATCGAGTTCAAAATGTTCAATCGATATCGAGAAAAGAAGGCAAGTTTCAAAAATCTTATTTTCTAAGAATTTGACAAATTTCAGCTTTGGGTATCGATTTTAGAAAAATCATATCTTGCATTATATAGATCCAAAATTAGAAAACTTAATACCATTGGAAACCTCTTCAAAAGTTATAAAAGTTCTTAGAATACACTTTTCCATGATTCCAAATGGATGACATTCAAAAGTTGGCTCAAAGTTATTGCTTTAGAATACCAAGATAGTTTCAAGATTGGTTTTTGGGCAACTTTGAAAATTCGGTAAAATTCACACGTTGTAAATCAGCCTCCGAAATTTGTAACTCAATTAGAGTTACAATCAACGTTTAAAACAAAACAAGCGGAACGAGAAACGGAGTTTTGAGCACCAAGATATGGTAGCTCAAAGTTAGTGAAAATGTGAAACTGTTAAGTAAATTCCAGGTTTAATTCACAACTTTGGGACTTTGATTGAACACCGAGATGGACTCAGAATGGAACCAAAATTAGCAGTATAATAATATCATATAAGGACTATTTCTATGCCAAATTTCATGTATAAATAAGCATGGGAAGTTGATTAACCAAAACACCAAAGTTTCAAAAATTCCAAGGCAGATCTGCCTTGTGAGTTCCGTTTTCCGTTTTCGAAACATTTAGCTTATAAAGTACCTCAAACACGGTCCATCAGCATAGAAAATGTCTAAGAGGCATTCAAAACAAAATTTGTGGGTGACTAACACCAAGAATTTCAAGTACAAGTCCCAAACCAAGATTAGTTAAAGATCAGTCCAAAATGAAGAAATTCATAACTGAGTCAGTTTCAAACCTTGGTCACAACTCACTCAATTAAACTTGGAATTGAGCATGGTTGGTGGCGTCGGAAAATAAATTCATAAAGCTGAATTTTATCAGAAGGAACCATTTTCAAATTCTATCCACAAACAGCTCGTTTTTGAGCATCAAGATACAAGTCCTGTCCTGTCTCCTGGAGAGAAACGAAACAGGACAGTGATTTTCAATCGAATGGTGTGATTCACTCAAGTGGAACCAGAACGTGAAATTGGTACCAATGGAAATCTGGAAATGTCTAGTTTCCAATGCCACAAACGGCACTTAATTTCGACATCAGAGCAAAGAGTTATGGCCGATACAAAATGACTGCCTGGGCAATACGGGATTCATTTTCCAGTTTTGCTAACTTTGGAAATCAACTCATTTGACCAACCAAACCTCAATATTTTTCAATGAAATTTTGTACACCATCTATACAACATATAAACATCATATAAAAGCCATTAGATCCCTAAAATTCTGCAGGAATAGGTACGTTCAAAGTAGGGGCAGAATCGGAACTTTTACCCCATGCATCTCTTGAAGTTCATACTAATAATACACCATTAATCTACCATTTTGGGCACTAAACCAACATTAAATTCATCATCAATCATCACATCAGCCATCAAGACAAGGGTGGGAGTTCATAGAGCCCACCCATTTCATTTTACACCATAAACAAGCTACCCAAATGCAAATACTACCTTATACATGTAAGATGATCTTCATAAAGCAAGATTTAAGTGTTGGATTAACACCTACTTGATTAGATGATGAAGGCAGAAATTTTTGCCACTCTTTGCTCCAGAAAACCGTGGCTTTTCAGCTCTTTCGCAGCTCAAAATGCTCCTCAAGTGTTAAGCTAAGGGTGGTTTAAGTTTGGTGTGAATCGGATGAAGATTGAGTAGGATTTGGTGAAGTAAACTTGGTCCTTTTCTATCTTGATGTTGCACGGCTGGAATGGAAGCAAAAGAGGCAGCAGTTGAGGTAAGTATATGGAGGGTTTTAATCTAGTGTGATGCTCCCATGTGAAACTAAAATGTGTGGCTCTCATTGATTCAAAGGTCAACTCTTTTTCCCGCATTTCGTGCTCGATTCCTCTCGAGTTTGTTTCACTAGTGCACTAAACCTCTAATGCACTTATATTCATATAAATATTATTCACTCTCAATTGTCCCAAAATAAGGGTCTAACGTTCCTCAATTTAAATCGCGCGTGTGAAACTTCCGAGAAATTCTTATATCGATAGTACTAATAACTATCACTTGAGTATTTAAACATTAAAATACCTAATTTAGGTCCATTGTACATGTATCTAATATTCCAAACTTATTGTACTCTCAATCGGTCAAGATTTCCAAAGACGTGTTTACTATTTTCACTAAACGAGCTCTCGAAAATTAATTTTTGAAACAAGTCCCTTTAAAAATATAATGAAACTATATTTTCATGTAATTAGGTCTCAAGAGCTTAGAAAATAATATTCGGAATGAAAGACCAAATAAATAATTAAATAAGCTAGAAATAGGAGATTAAATATGTAAATTTTGCGAGTCCTCACAACCTCCCCTCCTTAAAAGAATTTCGTCCTCGAAATTCATACCTTCTGTAATCTCAAACAGCTCTGAACCGTGTAGTGTGTTCCTGTCATGCGTTCTTTCAGATGTCACTGTTCGGTTTCTCCTTCCATTAACTTGTCGAGGGACAGTTCCATTTCCTTGTCGTGGATACCTCATTGGACAGTCATGAACTTTATGGTTGGTACTCCCACACCCCATACATTTTCGTCCCTTTAGCCAACAGTTTTCTTCAGTGTGATTCGTCCTTCCACAATATCCACAGGTCGGACGAGGTGTTGTGACCTGACTTGTTTGCGAGGTTTTCTTTGATCGTGCCTGTCCTACTGAAGTCCCTCGCGACATCGTCCCTTTTGGTTCCTTTATCATGAGTGGTGCAGGAAGTAACAGTCCTACTCCATCCACTTCTTTTCTAACTTTGGGTGGTGGTTCAATTTCTCTGGGTCTATTATCGGATGCATCTCTTTTCTTCGCTTGAAAGGCTCTCAGTTGAGATTTTGTGCTCTCTACCCTTTGCGCCTTCTCGAGAGCGTCACTAAATGTGTCAACCTGTGCTGCGGCAAGGGCATCTTGGATCTCTAAATCTAATCCTTGGATAAACCGTCTTATTCTCTTCCGTTCAGTAGCCCCCAATTCTGGGGCATATGTAGATAACGTCGTAAAGCGTGTTTCATACTCAGCTACGCTCAAAGTTCCTTGACGAAGCTTTATAAAATCATCTTCTCTCTTTTCTTGGACAAGTGGAGGAAGAAATTTCTCATTAAATTCACGTACAAAGTTTATCCAAGTCCTTAGGGTTTGATCCCTTTCCCACTTGTTTCTTATAATATTCCATCATGCTCGGGCTGCTCCTTCAAGTTGAAATACAGCAAAGGTGACTTGTCTCTCCTCTGTGTAATCCAAGGCATCGAATATATTTCTTATATTCTCTAACCAATTCTCAGCCACCTCTGGATCAGGTCCTCCAGTAAACTTGGGCGAGAAAAATTTCTGAAACCGCTCTAAAGCTCGATCCTCCCCTATTTCTTGGTTTCCCCGTTGGTTTCCTTGTCCAACACCTTGACCTTGTTGAGCTACTAAGAGCTCTAGGATATCCGTCATGCGAGTTAAAACTTGTCCCATTTGGTCATTTCCTCTCCCAGCATTTAGCTCAGAATTTTGGTCAATATCAGATCCATTATCTACTCTTTCATTTCGGGGTTGTCTAGGTTGACGTCCCTTTCGTTGTCCTCTAGTTTCCATATTCACAGCTAGTCTATACACATACGTATAAATCTCACACTAAGCCATAGTCGAACAACACACATATGCTAGTAACAGCCTTTAAAGGAAAAGAAATCACATATACAAATATCATTATCACTATGCAAGTAAACACAAACTAGAGTTCATTAAATCATAAAACAAGTTATGGCCAAGCAAAGTTCATGCCAAGTCATAGTCAATAACAAAAATAAACAAGTGATTATCACTAGTACATTCATCTCCAAGGCGCAAACTCTTAAGTTCTACTCCCATCGTCTCACTATGAAAGATCACAAGTAGAGATTCACTAGATTAATTGGAACTAGACGATTCTCGTTCCCTAACATGCTCGATTTCAATCCCAACACAAGGATCTTTTGGGTTACGATATTTTACATCTTCCACTCTTAATTATCGTACCATCTTAACCAAACAATTATTGGTTTCCTGTAACCATTCACATGAAATATCAATTCATTCCTATTCCCCACAAATGGAGATATCAAGCCCTTAGGGTTGCTTTCCACTTTCAAGTACTCGGGTACAAGAATCCGAAATAGGGTAATTCACAACTCGAGCCGGCCGGTCCCAAGAGCAAATCACCACATTCGAGATTCCTACCCAACATACATATCAAATTCCCTCCAATTATCAAGATAAAAGTTTTACAACCTATAACATTCATGATTCACAGCTTACATTTCTAGAAGGGCACTTAAGCCTTTACTCAATCACATAGTAAGGAACATAACACCACTTGGTCCTATCTTGCTCCTTTGTAGAGACCACGCGAAATGGCTCTAAATTTCATCGCTACAAGCAATCATTTAACTTTCAAAACAGTCCCACAATCCGGCATCCTAAACATTGAAGCCTAGGATACTCTACAAAGATCTGAAACCTAAGCTTTGATACCAACTGTGACAGTTCTAAGGGTCACATCACGGGGTACCTATCAGCTTGCCACCCGCACGCGGGCATCCCCTACGGAGAGTTTCGCTTCGTGACTCTTCACGAACGAGAGGCTCGGCGCTTTTCCAGACGAAGGACTTAAAGTCCCAACTGTCGGCATATGGCTCTGATACCAACTGTGACGCCCCCATTTCTCCCTAAGGCGAACCAAAGGGTATCCGCGGGACGCCTGCCCAACTCTCGACAGGACTCACTACAATCCATCATTCAAAAGCCCGAAATACTTTAAGTAACTTCAATACATAATTAAAGTACTTCAAATATCTCACACTTACAATTATGTAGCTTTCCAAGCTTAAATACAACCCAATGGAAAAGGGGTACAATAGCCATCCGTTATAATATAACTTAAAATCTTCAAAAGAAAAGAATCTAGTACTACTCACGAGTACCCTTGGTCTCGAACCCTGTAAAAGAAAACCACAACGTGGGATGAGCTACACAGCCCAGTGAGGTTCCAAGGCACTCTAACAATTCAAATAAATCAAGTAAGTTGGGCATATCATATGCGTGGTTCAAGGTTACACAATGGCATGTTATCATGGTTCAAGACATTGGCATGTATAGTTCACGAGTAATTGGAGCTTATTACCGGTGCGAGTAATTCAGCATATTACAGGTAGGGAGCATTAACATGAAACAGGTTCCATGATATGAGTACATTGAACAGGTAACAGATATGGAGCATACCGCAGGCATGGCTCAGGATTTCATGTTGACATTTTAGCATGAAACAATTATCATGATACAAGGTAAACATATACTGTAGGATACGGTGTTCCAGTGGAACTCTGTCGGTCATCTGCACCTTATGACTTCCGGATCCCCTCGGTTTGACTGGCCATCACCTTATCCCTCCAGTGGTAATACTCGAGTATACCGAAACGGTGTCCCAAGGTTTCAACCTACCCGACCGAGCCCAGTCCTGGCTCGAGTAGGTTAGTAACCATGAGCAGGGCCCAGTTCAGCTTAAAACTTACAACATGCACAGGTAACCAAGTAATTCGACAAAAGGTAAAATTCATCATTTGGGTAGGTCGAGTGAGATAAAGTACACACTCGCCTAACAATAATGGACAGCTTCATGTAACATGTGATTCATGATAATCAAGTAATCAAGTGGATACTTAGCACATAAGCACGTAAGCAATACAAGTTGATTTCATGGGAGCATGTAATTCACGGATATCGAATAGTCATGTAGATTGGAAATCATGTGAGCAAATAGTCAAGTAATCAAGTAGTAATGTTGGTTGGTAAACGGTTCACGGTTGACGGTTAACGGTTGACTGTTAACGGTTGAGTAGTGACGGTCAATTGACCGGCATTTGTCATATGAATAGGCCATCATTGGCCGTTATCCCATTTTTACCATGTGAGCGTCGAGGAGATTCACTCCAACGACGTATGCAACCATAGTATATCAAGTCATGTTATTGGAGCACTTCCAAGCATGAGTTATTCATTTCAAAAGAGAACGAGTGCGATAAAATACACACTCGACTCCATTTTTTCAAAACCAAGTAGGCTAGGCAAGCAATCTAACAAGTTAAACATGTATCGAGTTCATATGGTCATTTGATATGGTTAATCATTTAACCAATTCATGTAAATATGCAATGCAAGTACACATTCCTTAAATAGGCATGAGTATGGTAAATACTTAACACATAGTACTTAACACTTAATAATAATGAAATAAGCATATCCTAGACTTATTCAATTACGTATTCCTATATGGAACACTCACCTAGTCAAAACAAGCAAGTAGTTCTCAAACAAGCGTTTTAGGTGTCCGCTCCGAGATCCTCTTGAAGGTTCCCGCGAGTGCCTGAGCAAACAACCATCAACTATTATACACTATCACTTAGAACCCCTACTTATCAAAGAAGGTTGTACAATCTAAAGAGAATTCATGAATTGGGTCTTAATTATTCATAATCGAGGCTCAAGAGTGAAGTTTTAAACTCTAAAGAGAAAGACTAGCATTTTTCATGAAATCGAGTTCAAAATGTTCAATCGATATCGAGAAAAGAAGGCAAGTTTCAAAAATCTTATTTTCTAAGAATTTGACAAATTTCAGCTTTGGGTATCGATTTTAGAAAAATCATATCTTGCATTATATAGATCCAAAATTAGAAAACTTAATACCATTGGAAACCTCTTCAAAAGTTATAAAAGTTCTTAGAATACACTTTTCCATGATTCCAAATGGATGACATTCAAAAGTTGGCTCAAAGTTATTGCTTTAGAATACCAAGATAGTTTCAAGATTGGTTTTTGGGCAACTTTGAAAATTCGGTAAAATTCACACGTTGTAAATCAGCCTCCGAAATTTGTAACTCAATTAGAGTTACAATCAACGTTTAAAACAAAACAAGCGGAACGAGAAACGGAGTTTTGAGCACCAAGATATGGTAGCTCAAAGTTAGTGAAAATGTGAAACTGTTAAGTAAATTCCAGGTTTAATTCACAACTTTGGGACTTTGATTGAACACCGAGATGGACTCAGAATGGAACCAAAATTAGCAGTATAATAATATCATATAAGGACTATTTCTATGCCAAATTTCATGTATAAATAAGCATGGGAAGTTGATTAACCAAAACACCAAAGTTTCAAAAATTCCAAGGCAGATCTGCCTTGTGAGTTCCGTTTTCCGTTTTCGAAACATTTAGCTTATAAAGTACCTCAAACACGGTCCATCAGCATAGAAAATGTCTAAGAGGCATTCAAAACAAAATTTGTGGGTGACTAACACCAAGAATTTCAAGTACAAGTCCCAAACCAAGATTAGTTAAAGATCAGTCCAAAATGAAGAAATTCATAACTGAGTCAGTTTCAAACCTTGGTCACAACTCACTCAATTAAACTTGGAATTGAGCATGGTTGGTGGCGTCGGAAAATAAATTCATAAAGCTGAATTTTATCAGAAGGAACCATTTTCAAATTCTATCCACAAACAGCTCGTTTTTGAGCATCAAGATACAAGTCCTGTCCTGTCTCCTGGAGAGAAACGAAACAGGACAGTGATTTTCAATCGAATGGTGTGATTCACTCAAGTGGAACCAGAACGTGAAATTGGTACCAATGGAAATCTGGAAATGTCTAGTTTCCAATGCCACAAACGGCACTTAATTTCGACATCAGAGCAAAGAGTTATGGCCGATACAAAATGACTGCCTGGGCAATACGGGATTCATTTTCCAGTTTTGCTAACTTTGGAAATCAACTCATTTGACCAACCAAACCTCAATATTTTTCAATGAAATTTTGTACACCATCTATACAACATATAAACATCATATAAAAGCCATTAGATCCCTAAAATTCTGCAGGAATAGGTACGTTCAAAGTAGGGGCAGAATCGGAACTTTTACCCCATGCATCTCTTGAAGTTCATACTAATAATACACCATTAATCTACCATTTTGGGCACTAAACCAACATTAAATTCATCATCAATCATCACATCAGCCATCAAGACAAGGGTGGGAGTTCATAGAGCCCACCCATTTCATTTTACACCATAAACAAGCTACCCAAATGCAAATACTACCTTATACATGTAAGATGATCTTCATAAAGCAAGATTTAAGTGTTGGATTAACACCTACTTGATTAGATGATGAAGGCAGAAATTTTTGCCACTCTTTGCTCCAGAAAACCGTGGCTTTTCAGCTCTTTCGCAGCTCAAAATGCTCCTCAAGTGTTAAGCTAAGGGTGGTTTAAGTTTGGTGTGAATCGGATGAAGATTGAGTAGGATTTGGTGAAGTAAACTTGGTCCTTTTCTATCTTGATGTTGCACGGCTGGAATGGAAGCAAAAGAGGCAGCAGTTGAGGTAAGTATATGGAGGGTTTTAATCTAGTGTGATGCTCCCATGTGAAACTAAAATGTGTGGCTCTCATTGATTCAAAGGTCAACTCTTTTTCCCGCATTTCGTGCTCGATTCCTCTCGAGTTTGTTTCACTAGTGCACTAAACCTCTAATGCACTTATATTCATATAAATATTATTCACTCTCAATTGTCCCAAAATAAGGGTCTAACGTTCCTCAATTTAAATCGCGCGTGTGAAACTTCCGAGAAATTCTTATATCGATAGTACTAATAACTATCACTTGAGTATTTAAACATTAAAATACCTAATTTAGGTCCATTGTACATGTATCTAATATTCCAAACTTATTGTACTCTCAATCGGTCAAGATTTCCAAAGACGTGTTTACTATTTTCACTAAACGAGCTCTCGAAAATTAATTTTTGAAACAAGTCCCTTTAAAAATATAATGAAACTATATTTTCATGTAATTAGGTCTCAAGAGCTTAGAAAATAATATTCGGAATGAAAGACCAAATAAATAATTAAATAAGCTAGAAATAGGAGATTAAATATGTAAATTTTGCGAGTCCTTACAGAAAGTCTAGGTAATTAAGCTAGTTTAATTGCGGCCCATTTGTTAGTAAGTGAGGCCCAAAATCTTCCTAAGTATGTAGGGTAGTTTGGTCAATTTTTGGATTAGGGTTAATGCTTGTAAGGGCTATAAATAGCCCCACTTCCTCTTTGTTTTGGGATCAGTTTTTGACTATTAAATACAATTAGTGAGTTTTCACTTTCTCTTTGGCAAGAGAGTTTCCTTTGAATACTTGAGAATCTTCTCAAGTTATTCACCCGAACTTATCAATCGAGTATCTCCTTGATTGTGGCGTTCTACGACCTCCAATTTGGTTCGTTAATTCGAGTAGTTACGGGTTGAGATAATATCAAAATTGTTCGTGACTTCTAGGGATTAGTTGGGTCAAATTTCCGCTGCCTAAGCCATGGTGTTTTGGTTGTCTAGATCGGGGTTTCACATCAGTTGGTACCAGAGCTAGTCGATAACCACTAGGTTATATCTTTTTAATTTTCGTTTATTTCGAGTCATATATGTTTATCCCAATCTGTTCGTTTGTGTTATCCAACTTGTTTACTTGTTTACTTGGTTTTCAAATCTGAATTTTGGCAAAACTTGTTGGAATTTTGTGAATCTTGAAGAGAACTTACAATAATCTTGAGCTTCTTGAATTCTTGACCACAATCTTGAAATTTCTGAAGTTCCTGACAACTTCCTTGAAAGTTCTTGAAAGATCTTGGAGTTCTTGGTAGTTATTATTTGTGGACTTCCTTGTTTTGTGTCGTGGTTGATAGTTGTAGTCAAAAAAAAATGAAGAAAGAAAAGAGGAATTGGTTGGCAAGAGAAAAAAAAAGGAAAGGAAAGAAAGGGGCAACCGAATTGTTTTGAATAGAGAACCAAATCTGATTTGTGCAATCTTTCTTGGAGTAGAATTTGGAAGTTACCAAAAGTTGTTTCAAGAAGATTACCAAAGGTTGTTTCAAGAAGGTTACCAAAAGTTGTTTCAAGAAGGTTACCAAAAGTTGTTCAAGAGGAAGAGGATTTTCAAAAGGTTTCCAAAAACTAACTTGTTTCCAAAATCAATTAGGAAACTAAGTAAAGCACTTGGATAACTCTTTGTACTCACTTGGACACTCTCTCTCCTACCTTTTTAGGAAACTTTCCTAAACTCTCTCATCCATTTTTTGGAAACTTTCCTAAATTCTCTCATCCATTTTTTAGGAAACTTTCCTAAACTCTCTTATCCATTTCTTTTGGAAACTTTCCTAAAGTCTCCCATATTTTTAGGAAACTTTCCTAAATTCTCTCATACATTTTTAGGACCTTTCCTATATTCTCTCATCCACTTTAGGAAACTCTCCTATATTCTCTCATCTACTTTAGGAAACTCTCCTATATTCTCTTCCTAGATTTTAGGAACACTCTCCTACACTTTCTCCTATATTTTCTCCTAGCTTTTAGGAACACTTCCCTACACTTTCTCCTACATCTCCGTGATTACTCTTGAGGAAGAAGTTGGTGACAATTATTTGGGCTTGAGCAGCATTTCTCAAACTACCTAACCCAACAGGTAAAGGTGTTTGGTAAGTCCATTGGAGCGCTTTGAGTGACATACACGAGGGTGAGTGATACACTAAGGGAGTGAGTGAGGCAGTTTCTACTAACTGTTTGTTGAGCCTTGCAGGTACTCTATAAACATGTCTCAAACTCATGCGACAAGTGACCCTTATGACATGAAACATGTTCTTGAAGCATTAACAGGCGCCATTGATCGCATGGCTCAGAGAATTGATACACTGGAGAATAAGGTGGAGCAATCAACCCTAGGCAAGAATGCCTCCAAGAGACAACCATACGTGGAGGAGTTAGGTGATTCGAACAATGAGGAGGACATGGCAGATGGAAACCGATTCCGGAATTATAAACGCATCCCTAATCAAGGGGATGATGAACTAAAGGGAATCAAGCTCAAAATTCCTACCTTTCCAGGCAAGTCGGACCCTGAAGCATATTTGGAATGGGAGAGGAAGATTGAGATGCTTTTTGACTGCAACCACTACTCAGAGTCCCAAAAAGTGAAGTTGGCAACCATTGAGTTCACTGAATACGCAGCCGTTTGGTGGGATCAGATTCGCACCAGACAAAGGAGACATGAAGAACCACTCATTCGCACTTGGGAAGAACTCAAAAGGATCCTGAGGAAGCGCTTCATACCAGCGTATTACCACAAGGATTTGCACCATAAATGGTAAACTCTCACCCAAGGTAGTATGACGGTTGAGGATTACTTCAAGGAGATGGAGATGGCCATGCTGCGGGCTGATGTTCGGGAGGATATAGAAGCAACCATGGCACGTTTCTTGAGAGGACTACACGCTGAAATTGCAGATGTTGTGGAGCTCCAACATTACCTTGACATGGATGAATTATTGGACAAAGCTATCAAGGTGGAAAGGAGGCTCAAGAGGAGGGGTATCCCCCACCAAAGCTCCAACGCCCAATCTGGAAATTGGAGAACTCCGCAGTATAAAGGCGAGATTACCCACACGAGCGAGCAAAAGTCCGCTAAGGCAAGTGGAGTATCGAATGGAGCATGGGTGCCTGGTTCGTCATCTTCAACACCGACCCAAAGAGCCGAATTTAAGGCTGATCTAGGGGCATCTAAACCTAGAAACCGCGACACTAAGTGCTTTAAGTGTCAAGATTTCTGTCACATCGCGTCCCAATGCCCAAACCGAAGGACCATGCTCATGCTTCCAAGTGGTGAAGTGCTAACGGATGAGGAGGATGAGTATGAAGGCATGCCACCATTGGTTGAGGAAGAAGAGATAATTGCCCTTGACCAACCAGTTGGACTAGGCCTTGTTACAAGGTTGGCATTGAGTGCTCAACGCACAAATGAAGAAGAGCAGCGTACCAACATCTTTTATACCCGATGTCTAGTTAACGGGAAAGTGTGTAGCTTGATTATCGACAGAGGAAGTTGTACCAATGTCGCCAGTGCCTTATTTGTCAAGAAGTTACACCTACCTGTCCAAGATCACCCTACACCATATAAGCTTCAATGGTTTAGTGATTGCGGCGAAGTGCGAGTGTCCAAGCATGTTTCTGTGAAGTTTAACATTGGGAGATATGAGGATGAGTTAGTGTGTGACGTGGTTCCTATGCAAGCTGCCCATCTTATTCTTGGAAGACCTTGGCAATTTGATCGCGAGGTTACTTATGAAGGTCATTCCGACAAATACTCGTTCATGCATAAAGGGATAAGGATCATACTTGTTCCACTCTCACCTACACAAGTTCGAGAGGACCAAAATGTTTTACAGAGGGAATGGGAGTTGGATCGATTAGAAGGCAAGGAAAAGAAAGGGCGAACATTGATCCTGCTCGCTAAGCCTGAGGACAACATCGGGCACTGGGAGCTGGATCGTTCCACCTTGGTGGTGTTTAACGTGTTTTCATTGGTGCAGGTTGTTCGTGGTCAGATATCCTTCATCTTGCAGTGTGCAATACCCGCAACCATAGAGATCTGCGAAGAGAGTGCTGGTCAAGTAATTCCAACCAACACTAGTCGAGTTACATTGGCATTTGATGCAGTGTTTGCACGTCTTGATGCGTACAACTCGCAGCCCAACCAAACCTTGGTTCACCGGACGTCCGCTCACGATCCACCCATAGGGTTGAGACGTCGCTTGTGTGACCATTGTCATGGAAATCTTGCTGTCCGCAACATGTATCTACCACCACCACGAGTTGTCCTTGTTCCACACAAGGATGTCATGATCATTCTTCGCTTAAGAAGGCGACATGCAGGCTGTTTGGTGACTATACACATGCTCTCATCACTTTTGTTTTGTAAGAGAGTCATGATTTGGGGACAAATCGCTTTTAAGAGGAGGGGAATGATGAGAATATAAAGACCAAGGCCCATTCAAGCACATGGGGAATTGGAAGATTCAAGTGAAGACCAGTTGATTGCACGAATACTTGAGTTTAGTAGGATTATTTGATTTTCCTCGTTGATTTTGGTTATTTCTCGCTTTAGAAAGTCTAGGTAATTAAGCTAGTTTAATTGCAGCCCATTTGTTAGTAAGTGAGGCCCAAAATCTTCCTAAGTATTGTATGTTGATGAGAATATAAAGACCAAGGCCCATTCAAGCACATGGGGAATTGGAAGATTCAAGTGAAGACCAGTTGATTGCACGAATACTTGAGTTTAGTAGGATTATTTGATTTTCCTCGTTGATTTTGGTTATTTCTCGCTTTAGAAAGTCTAGGTAATTAAGCTAGTTTAATTGCGGCCCATTTGTTAGTAAGTGAGGCCCAAAATCTTCCTAAGTATTGTATGTTGATGAGAATATAAAGACCAAGGCCCATTCAAGCACATGGGGAATTGGAAGATTCAAGTGAAGACCAGTTGATTGCACGAATACTTGAGTTTAGTAGGATTATTTGATTTTCCTCGTTGATTTTGGTTATTTCTCACTTTAGAAAGTCTAGGTAATTAAGCTAGTTTAATTGCGGCCCATTTGTTAGTAAGTGAGGCCCAAAATCTTCCTAAGTATGTAGGGTAGTTTGGTCAATTTTTGGATTAGGGTTAATGCTTGTAAGGGCTATAAATAGCCCCACTTCCTCTTTGTTTTGGGATCAGTTTTTGACTATTAAATACAATTAGTGAGTTTTCACTTTCTCTTTGGCAAGAGAGTTTCCTTTGAATACTTGAGAATCTTCTCAAGTTATTCACCCGAACTTATCAATCGAGTATCTCCTTGATTGTGGCGTTCTACGACCTCCAATTTGGTTCGTTAATTCGAGTAGTTACGGGTTGAGATAATATCAAAATTGTTCGTGACTTCTAGGGATTAGTTGGGTCAAATTTCCGCTGCCTAAGCCATGGTGTTTTGGTTGTCTAGATCGGGGTTTCACATCAAAAACCTTCATCATTTCACCTCACTTTCTTGCACCAAATCACTTCAAATTTCTACCACAAACTCAAAACCACTTGGAGATCATCTTGGACTAGGAAGAGAGCTTCATCCTCATGGTTTCTTGGAGCTCAAAGGACCAAAACTTTCCGAGTTCATCATCTAAGAAGGTAGTTAATCATCCAACTCTTGAATCTTAGCTTTTGTAAGTTAGATTGCACTTAGAAACTTGTAGCTTCATGTGGGTAGCTTTGGATTGTTGAAAATCATGTGAGTGGGCTCTATGAAATCCCACAATGGACTTGTTGGACTGATGTGATGATTTTGAATGTTATTTATGTTCATTAAGTGTTAATCTAGTGGATTTAAGTTGAAAGAGTAGAAAGAAACTCAAAGGAAGAAGGGCCGGTTCTGCCCTGTTCTTGCCGCACCTTTTGGTGTGATTTTTTGTGGTCAAATTATCTTGATTTTGATGTAGATATGTTGTATAGGTTGTATGAAAAGTTTCCACCAAAAATCACTTGATTTGGTTGGGTAAATGTTTGAATTTCGAAATTTCTTCATGGCTGGAAAACATGTCCAGAGTTACTCTGGCAGCGAACTTTAAACGATCATAACTCTTTGTTCCAATGTCAAAATCGAGTTCCATTTGCGGTATTAGAAACTAGATACTTCCATTTTTCTAATGGTATAAAATGCATCCCCTGATTCAACTTGAGTGAACCGTACCAGCCTTTCAAAGTTAACTGTCCTGTTTCACTGCTGTGTTAGAAAACTTGTTATGTGCTGTGACTTGTTGCTCGAATATGAGCTAGTTATGGACAGAATTTCAAAATTATTTCTTCTGAGAAATTGTAGCCTTATGAATGTAGTTTCCAACGCCACTAACCACGCCCAATTCCAAGTTGAATTGAGTGAGTTGTGGCTGAATTATAGAACTGCATCAGTGATTGCTTATTTCGAATTGGGACTTGTTATTTTGAAACTTTTGGTGTCAATCACCTACCAAATGTATTTGGCTACCGGATTTGAGTCAATTTCATTGGCCAAAAGTCAAAAAAAAAGGAAAACGGAAGTACAAGGCAGGTTTGTCTTGGAAATTCTTGGAACTTTAGTGGCTTTGTTAACTGACCTTCCGTACGAATTTTTGCATGAAATTTGACAGAGGAATAGCCCTTATATGGTAGGGTAATACTATCAAATTTGATCCCATTCCAAGTCCATTTCGAGGCCCAACCGAAGTCTCAAAATTTATGTTTCAAATCTAGAAAATCCTTGTTCAGTGAGGAATTTTCAGCAACTTTGAGCTGCTATATCCTGGCGCTCAAAAATCTGTTTCTTGTTCCGTTTGTTGTGTTGTAAACATTGATTGTAACTCTAATTGAGTTTCAAATTTGAGAGGCTAGTTCATATTCTGTGAATTTTTCCGAATTTTCAAAATTTGTCAAAAACCAACCCCGAATCTGTCCGGGGAGCCCAAATCAGCAACTTGAGGCCAAAATTTGAATGTCTTCCATTTTGAATCATGGAAAAATGTCTTCTAGGAACTTTTAGTACTTCGGAACTAGTTTCCAACGGTACTAAGTTTTCCAATTTTGGACGTACAGAGAGTGAGATACGATTTTTCAAAGATTGCTTGTCAAATCTGAAATTTCCGAACTTAAAGGAAATTGAGTTTTTAGAACTCTCCATTTTCTTTCGATATCGTTTGACCATTTTACACTTGATTTCAAAGATGAAAATCAGATTTTTCTTGTGTTTTTAAACCCCACTTTTGAGTCTCGATTTACGAGTAATTAAGGCTCATTCTCATGATATCTTCTTAAATTGTACATGAGTGCAATCTTTCTCGATAAGTAGGGGTTTTCAGTGATAGTGTGTAATAGTTTATTATTATTGCTCAGGCACTCAAGAGGACCTTCAAGAGGACCTTCAAGAGGATCTCACAGGAGACGCCTAAACAACCGCTTGTGCTTTACTTCTTGAATTACTTGGTGAGTGTCAAGTGTATGGAAACTTGATACATGTTTAACTGTTATTAATGATTGGAGATTTTGAAAATGGAGTCAAGTGTGTACTTTACCGCACTCGTTCTCATTTGAATGAATCGTGATTGAATTGATTGAAATGAAATGAATGGAATAAAATGTATTGAATGGATTGAATGAAATGAACGATTGAATGATATTGAATGATTGAATGAAATGAAATGGTATGCTATGACTGCAAACGTCGTTGGAGTGAATCTACTCGATTCATAAATGTTAAATAGGAGACGCCCAAACCCATAGGCCGACCTTGGGACTCGAGCCGACATGAGATTGGTTGGGAACTTTGGTGAGCCATGGGAATGAAATGATAAGTTTGATCTATTGGAGAGATCTTGCTTGGCCAACTCATGCAGTAGCGCCTTTATCGACATTCGGGCCCGGTGGGGGGGGGGTTGTAAGGTGGAAGGACTTGTGAAGTAAAGTGGAGTCTACGGATTGGAAATACCGATCCGGTTGATGGAGAGTCATCACGGGAAAGTATACGATTGAGATCTGGCAAAGCAAGTGAAACTTAGTTCCTGAGAGCTACCATATCCTTGAATTGTTTCTGTTCTATATCACTTGAATTGTTAATTACTCGAATATTATCGTTTTCTTGTTATTTGGGATTATTATTTGGACAACGTGCTTGCATGTGTGTTTCTTGGCCTCACAAGCAATTGCTCGCCCCGTAGATTTGTTTTCCTTAACAGGAACGGCCTTGGAGTGAAACTCGAAGAAACCCTTGGGATGTACTTTTGTATTCGGGTTTCAAATGTAATCGACTAGACCTTTGACAGTTATATATTTTGGAAACTTGATGTATTTTGGAACTCGTGGTGTAAGACGGGATATTTGGTTATGGAAGCGACTTTTCTTTATTAGACTTGTATGAACGGTTATGTATCGTTAAACTTGAATCGAACTGTCTTGAGTCCTGGCGAGAGTTGGGCAGGCGTCCCGCGGATACCCTTTGGTTCGCCTTAGGGAGAAGTGAGAGCGTCACAGTTGGTATCAGAGCGCTTGGTTAGAGATCTATTTGGGAGATATACTAGAAACCTTACCCTTAAAATTTGAGATAGGATGACTTAGTCATACTTTAAGTGATATCTGAGCGAGCTAGTGACTAAGTTTCTAATCCGAAAAGTGTGGTTGTTTTGCAGGGATGGAGAATGGGAACGGGACCCTTGCAACTAATGGGAATGACCATGCTAATGGCCATGTAGAGCCTCCTAGGCCTATTTACTACCGAGCTCTAGGTGGGGGAGCACGTGTGCGTTCTTCGCCCTCTACTAGGTATTCTCGATGTTCGTGTAGGTTGACGTTTGCCTACCCGAACCACCTTGTACTAGCTCTGGACGACGAGCGTCGTCAGTTGGTGAACACCAACCGAGATTTACTTGAGGAGGTGGAGGAGTAGAGACAGATGGTTAGTGCTCAGGGTGAGAGAATCGCTGAGCTTGAGGAGGTATTAGCTGGCAAGGTAGCTACGGCTGAGGTCACTTGCAAGGAGCTTCAGAGGACTAGGGCTCGACTTACTAGGTTAGGTGAGGAGGTCCGAGATCGAATTTCTGGGATCCTAGCGGATACTGGTAGGTTGATTGATGAGGTGATGGACATTATCCAGAGTCCAGATCAGGAGGAAGATCCGGAGAAGGATCCTGAGGAGGAGATTCCACCTGGTAGCCCTACTGTGGACTAGACCCAGAGTGATTGACCCTTTTGGCCCTTTTGACTGATATAGTTAGAATTAGTTGGGGTGATGCTAGTGCTGAGGCCATTGTATTTTGTATGACTGTGTGGCCTACTTTTGAGGCACTTGACTTTACTTTAGTCGTATGTGACTAAAAATACTTTTGTGTCACCTATGTGCTATATTTTTGTACTCCTTCATGACTTGCTAATTGTATGGATCTTGACATGATAATGAATGTAAATTATTGCTATTTTTAATGTTTTTTGTGATTGGTCCTTGTTTTAAGTATTTTCCCCGCGTAATTGATTCATTTCTTGCATTAGGCACAACTAGGATAATAGAAGGACGAAGGAGTGGTCGAAACCTTGGGCGAGGGACTAGACAGGCCCAACCTCTTGGGGATGACCAGGGATCGGCAACTAGACCGACCCAAGGACAAGGGAACATAGAGGGTAACCAAGTGGCTACTGCCATTAATAGAATGATTGATATTCTCGAACGGTTAGCTGAGAAACAGCGTCCTGGACCACTTAATCAAACAGGGGGACAGGATAGAGGGGAAGATAGAACCTTGGAGAGGTTCTTGAAATTTAACCCGCCTAAGTTCATTGGTGAACCTGACCCTGAGGTAGCGGAGAATTGGTTGGAGAGGATGACCAACATATTCGCCGCTTTAGATTATACCGAGATAGGTGAGTGAACTTTGCTGCTTTTGAATTTGAGGGAGTGGCTCGTGCTTGGTGGGACGTGATAAGGGAAAAGTGGGAGAGAGCCCAAACCCCTTGGACTTGGGAGAATTTCACGAGGGAGTTCAATGAAAAGTTTCTTCCACTTTTAATCCAAGAAAAGAGAGAGGATGAGTTCATCAAGTTGAAACAAGGAACTCTTAGTGTAGCGGAGTACGAAGGGAAGTTTACTAAACTTTCTAAGTATGCCCCTGAATTGGTAATCAATGAACGGAAAAGGATAAGACGGTTTGTACAAGGGATTAATATAGAAATCCAGGAGGGTTTGGCCGCAGCCCAAATCTCTACATTTACTGAGACTCTAGAGAAAGTACAAAGGGTCGAGAGTGCAATAATGCAAGTTAGGGACTTCCACAATAGGAAGAGGAACTTTTCTAGTCATACTTCTAGACAGACTAGTAAGAATACACAGCCTTCCAAAATGGGAAGAGGAATGGAGGGAATAAGGACCGCTGGAGCTTCAAGGGGAGTTTTATCTAGAGGAGGTTGTAGTGGGCCGATTCAAGCAAGAGGAGTGCCTTCTAGTGGTTCGGCAGTGACACCTTAAGTTACTTGTGGGTATTGTGGTAAACCCAACCACTCTGAGAATGATTGTTGGAGAAAGTCTGGGAAGTGTTTGGTTTGTGGTAGTATCGAGCACCCACTCGCGACTTGTCCAAATAAGTTGAAGGTGGGAGGTAGCACCCAAAGACCCGAAAAGTCAACCTCTAAGCAGACCAGTACTGGGGGAAGTCGATCTAAGGTACCTGCTAGGGTTTATGCACTGCACCATCAATAGATACCCGATACGACTGAGGTGGTTGAAGGTACAATCCCTATTTTTCACCGTTTAGCTAAGGTTTTAATTGATCCAAGTGCAACACATTCTTTTGTAAACCCTAATTTCATGAGTGGAATAGACTTGAAACCAATTAAGTTACCTTATGACTTGGAGGTTAGGACGCCTACTGGGGACCAAAGTCTTATCGCTAACTTGGTATACAAAGATTGTGAGATCTGGGTTGGAGAACGGAAACTACTGGTCGATTTGATAGGCTTAGAGATTAAGGGATACGATGTGATCCTAGGAATAGACTGGTTAGCCCGTTACAATGCCCAATTGAATTGTAAGACGAAAATGGTAGAATTGTGCATTTCGGGAGAGACGACTTTGAAACTGGATGTAAGGGGCAGATTAGCTTCATCTGCACTTATCTCAGGGATTCGAGTTAGGAAAATGTTAAGTAAGGGACCTCAGGGATACTTGGCTTTTCTAATCAACACTCCTAGTGATAAAGTGAGACTGGAGGACATGCCTATAGTGAAAGAGTACCCAGATGTCTTTCCTGAAGAGTTAGAGTCTTTTCCCCCGGAAAGGAAAATAATTTTTAAGATTGATGTGACTCTGGGAGTAGCACCTATCTCTAAAACGCCATATAGAATGGCTCCAGTTGAGGTGAAAGAATTGAAGTTACAATTGCAGGACTTGTTGGGATGGAGTTTTATAAAAGAGAGTGATTCACCGTTGGGAGCTCCGGTCTTATTCGTTAAGAAGAAAGATGGGAGTTTAAGGTTGTGCATAGATTACCGAGACTTGAATGATGTCACTATTAAGAATAAGTATCCATTGCCCCATATTGATGAATTATTTGACTAATTGCAAGGGGTGGTAGTATTTTCGAAGTTGGATTTGAGACAGGGTTACTATCAATTGAGGATTTTGGAGAAAGATATACCCAAAACTGCTTTTAACTCGAGGTATGGACACTTTGAGTTTATAGTAATGCCATTTGGACTGACCAATGCACCTGCTACTTTTATGGATCTAATGCACAGGGTCTTTAAAGCTTATCTGGACCAATTTGTGGTGGTATTTATTGATGATATACTAGTATACTCTAAGAATGTGGAGGATCATGAGAAGCACTTGAGAATTATTTTACAAACCCTGAGGGAACACCAATTGTATGCTAAGTTTAGCAAGTGTGAGTTTTGCTTGAAGGAAGTAACATTCTTGGGTCACATAATTTCTAAGGATGGGATTAAGGTGGATCCAGCTAAAGTTGAAGCTGTTTCAAAGTGGAAACGACCGGAAAACCCTACTGAGGTTCGATGTTTTATAGGGTTAGCAGGGTATTACCGGAGATTCATTAAGGATTTTTCTAGAATTAATGGACCTATGACTGAATTAACCAAGAAAAGTGGGAAGTTTATATGGAATCGTAAGTGTGAATAGAGTTTCCAGAAATTGAAGAAACGTTTGACAAGAGCGCCTGTATTAGCTCTACCGAATGGAAAGGATAGTTTTGTGGTCTACACAGATGCTTCCAAGGAAGGCTTGGGATGTGTATTAATGCAAAATGATAAAGTGATAGGGTATGCATCTAGGAAGTTGAAACCGCATGAAGGAAATTATCCGACTCATGATTTAGAGTTAGCGGCTGTAGTGTTCGCTTTAAAGAAATGGAGACACTACCTGTATGGAATAACATTTGAGGTTTTTACAGACCACAAAAGCCTTAAGTACTTGTTTTCTCAAAAGGAGCTAAATTTGATGCAACGTAGGTGGATGGAATTTTTGGAAGATTATGATTACACGATAAAGTACCATCCAGGGAAAGCCAATGTAGTGGCCGATGCTTTGAGTCGTCAAGTGCAAGTGGCCGGATTGATGATTAAGGAATTACACTTGTTAGAAGAATTTAGTTATTGGAATCCTAGACTCGAACCGAGGAAAGTAATTCTTGGGAATATTGTAGTGAATTCCACTTTGTTGGAACATATTAAAGAAGTCCAGGAAAAGGACATTGAAGTACAAAAGTGGTTAGAAAGAGTCCAAAAGGGAGAAAAGTCGGATTTTAACTTGGGAATGAATAGTATATTGAGATTTCGGAATCGGATAGTAATGCCAAACGATGAAGAGCTTAAAAGAGAGATTTTGGAAGAGGCATACCGATCGAAATTTACGGTACACCCTGGAGGGAATAAAATGTACCAAGACTTGAAGAGTTTGTATTGGTGGGAGAGCATGAAGAAGGAGATTGCTCAATTTGTCCAGACCTATTTTGTTTTTCAACAGGTTAAAGCTGAACATAAAAAACCCTCAGGACTTCTACAACCTTTAGAGATACTTGAGTGGAAATGGGAGAACATCACTATGGATTTTGTATCAGGGTTACCTAGGATACAAAGAGGTCATGATGCCATTTGGGTAATAGTGGATAGATTAATCAAATCAGCTCATTTTCTACCGATTAGCATGAAGTACCCATTGGAAAAGTTAGCCAAGTTGTACTTGGATGAGATTATCAGGTTACATGGGATACCTGTAAGTATTGTGTCTGATAGAGACTCTAGATTTGTTTCAAAATTCTGGCAAAAGATGCAAGAAGTGTTGGGGACTAAATTGAATTTCGATACTACATACCATTCCCAGACCGATGGACAGTCTGAGAGGACAATTCAAACCCTTGAGGACATGTTAAGAACTTGTGTTTTGGATTTTGGGGAGAGTTGGAGTAAGTATTTGACATTGATGGAATTTGCTTATAACAATAGCTTTCATTCTTCTATTCAAATGGCCCCGTATGAAGCACTTTATGGTCGGAAGTGTAGATCTCCTATTTGTTAGGATGAAGTAGGTGAACGAAAAATCTTAGACCCGACTACAGTGCCTTGGATTGAGGAGGCCAATGAAAAAGTGAAGTTAGTACGCCAGAGGATTCAAACCGCGCAAAGTCGTCAGAAGAGTTATGCAGATAACCGAAGGAAGGACTTAGAATTTGCAGTTGAAGATCGAGTATTTCTTAAGATTATGCCTCTGAAAGCAAGTTTAATGTCTGGAAAAGGAAAGAAGTTACAACAGAGATTTGTAGGACCTTATAAGGTTATCCAACGCGTGGGAAATGTAGCATATAAGTTGGAACTACCACCGAGTTTGTCTCGGATTCATAACGTTTTCCACGTGTCCATGCTTAAGAAGTATCATCCGGACCCTTCTCATATCTTGCAACCGGAAAGTATAGAAATTGATGAGACACTGACCTAAAGGAGAAACCGGTGAAGCTTCTAGATCGTAAGGTGAAAGAATTGAGGAACAAGCAAATTCCATTGGTGAAAGTTCTCTGGAGGAACCACGGACTGGAGGAAGCAACCTGGGAAGTTGAAGAAGAAATTCAAGGAAAATATCCAAACCTGTTCGCAAATCAAGGTATAATTTCGAGGACGAAATTCTCTTAAGGGGGAGAGGATGTGAGGACCCATAATTTATTTTATTTTCATTTATTTTTATGTAATTATTTTATCCATTTATTCACTTATTTATTGGTTTGCTCCAAAATTGTTATTTTCATGATTTATTACCCAAGTATTAGTTAGTTATACTATTGTTATAAAAATTTCTTAGAAATTTCGTTTTATCGCGCACAAATCGGAAGTACGCGTTTTGCACGCGCGATTAATTGAGGGACTTTAGACCTTTATTTTTAGACTATTAAGAGTGAATAATAATAGTGTCAATGGAAGTGCATTAGAGGTTTAGTGCACAAGTGAAACAAACCCGAGAGGAAACGAGCACGAAACGCGCGCGTACGCGCACTATTGGAGGGTTGACGTTTGAGCACTTAAACCTCTCACCTATCAAGCTTACTCAAGAAGCTTTTGCAGCTACAACACTCTCTCTCTTTTCTCTCATTGTGGCCGAACAACACCAAGGAAAAGAAGGAGCAAAACCTTCATCATTTCACCTCACTTTCTTGCACCAAATCACTTCAAATTTCTACCACAAACTCAAAACCACTTGGAGATCATCTTGGACTAGGAAGAAAGCTTCATCCTCATGGTTTCTTGGAGCTCAAAGGACCAAAAATTTCTGAGTTCATCATCTAAGGAGGTAGTTAATCATCCAACCCTTGAATCTTAGCTTTTATAAGTTAGATTGCACTTAGAAGCTTGTAGTTTCATGTGGGTAGCTTTGGATTGTCGAAAATCATGTGAATGGGCTCTATGAAATCCCACAATGGACTTGTTGGACTGATTTGATGATTTTGAATGTTTTTTTATGTTGATTGAGTGTTAATCTAGTGGATTTAAGTTGAAAGAGTAGAAAGAAACTCAAAGGAAGAAGGGCCGGTTCTGCCCTGTTCTTGCCGCGCCTTTTGGTGTGATTTTTTGTGGTCAAATTGTCTTGATTTTGATGTAGATATGTTGTATAGGTTGTGTGTAAAGTTTTCACAAAAAATTACTTGATTTGGTTGGGTAAATGTTTGAATTTCGAAATTTCTTCATGGCTGGAAAACGTGTCCAGAGTTACTCTGGCAGCGAACTTTAAACGATCATAACTCTTTGCTCCAATGTCAAAATCGAGTTCCATTTGCGGTATTAGAAACTAGACACTTCCAGTTTTCTAATGGTATAAAATGCATCCCCTGATTCAACTTGAGTGAACCGTACCAGCCTTTCAAAATTAACTGTCCTATTTCACTGTTGTGTTAGAAAACCAGTTATGTGCTGTGACTTGTTGCTCGAATATGAGCTAGTTATGGACAAAATTTCGGAATGATTTCTTCGGAGAAATTGTAGTCTTATAAATTTAGTTTCCAACGCCACCAACCACCTACAATTCCAAGTTGAATTGAGTGAGGTGTGGTTGAATTACAGAACTGCATCAGTGATTGAAAACCCTAATTTTGGGTTAGCCAATGGCTTATTTCGAATTGGGACTTGTTATTTTGAAAATTTTGGTGTCAATCACCTACCAAATATATTTTGGATGTTTCTTAGATCTTGTCTTCATAAATGAACTGGATTTGAGTCGATTTTATTGGTGAAAAGTTAGAAAAAAAAAGGAAAACGGAAGTACAAGGCAAGTTTGTCTTGGAAATTCTTAGAACTTTAGTGGCTTTGTTAACTGACCTTCCGTACGAATTTTGCATGAAATTTCACAGAGGAATATCCCTTATATTGGTAGGGTAATACTACCAAATTTGGTGCCATTTCAAGTCCATTTCGAGGCCCAACTGAAGTCCCAAAGTTTATGTTTCAAATCTGGAAAATCCTTGTTCAGTGAGGAATTTTCAGCAACTTTGAGCTGCTATATCCTGGCGCTCAAAACTATGATTCTTGTTCCGTTTGTTGGATTTTAAACATTGATTGTAACTCTAATTGATTTTCAAATTTGAGAGGCTAGTTCATAATTTGTGAATTTTTCCGAATTTCCAAATTTTGTCAAAAACCAACCCCGAATCTGTCCGGGGAGCCCAAATCAGCAACTTGAGGCCAAAATTTGAATGTCTTCCATTTTGAATCATGGAAAAGTGTCTTCTAGGAACTTTTAGTACTTGGAATTAGTTTCCAACGGTACCAAGTTTTCTAATTTTGGACCTACAGAGAGTGAGATACAATTTTTCAAAGATTGCTTGTCAAATCTGAAATTTCCGAATTTAAAGGAAATTGAGTTTTTAGAACTCTCCATTTTCCTTCGATATCATTTGACCGTTTTACACTTGATTTCAAAGATGAAAATCAGATTTTTCTTGTATTTTTAAACCCCACTTTTGAGTCTCGATTTACGACTAATTAAGGCTCATTCTCATGATATCTTCTTAGATTGTACATGAGTGCAATCTTTCTCGATAAGTAGGGGTTTTAAGTGATAGTGTGTAATAGTTCAATATTATTGATCATGCACTCAAGAGGACCTTCAAGAGGATATCACCGGAGACGCCTAAACAACTGCTTGTGCTTTACTTCTTGAATTACTTGGTGAGTGTCAAGTGTATGCAAACTTGATACATGCTTAATTGTTATTAATGATTGAAGATTTTGAAAATGGAGTCGAGTGTGTACTTTACCGCACTCATTCTCATTTGAATGAATCGTGATTGAATTGATTGAAATGAAATGAATGGAATGAAATGTATTGAATGGATTGAATGAAATGAACGATTGAATGATATTGAATGATTGAATGAAATGAAATGGTATGCTATGACTGCATACGTCGTTGGAGTGAATCTCCTCGACTCATAAATGTTAAATAGGGGACGCCCAAACCCATAGGCTGACCTTGGGACTCGAGCCGGCATGGGCTTGGTCGGGAACTTTGGTGAGTCATGGGAATGAAATAATAAGCTTGATCTTTTGGGGAGATCTTACTTGGCCTACTCGTGCAGTAGCGCCTTTATCGACGTTTGGGCCCGGTAGGGGGTTGTAAGGTGGAAGGACTTGTGAAGTAAAATGGAGTCTACGGATTGGAAATACCGACCCGGTTGACGGAGAGTCATCATAGGAAGGTATACGATTGGGATCTGGCAAAGCAAGTGGAACTTAGCTCCTGAGAGCTACCATATCCTTGAATTGTTTCTGTTATATATCACTTGAATTGTTAATTACTCGAATATTATCGTTTTCTTGTTATTTGGGATTGTTATTTGGACAACGTGCTTGCATGTGTGTTTCTTGGCCTCACGAACAATTGCTCACCCTGTAGATTTGTTTTCCTTAACAGGAACGGCCTTGGAGTGAAACTCGAAGAAACCCTTGGGATGTACTTGTATTCGGGTTTCAAATGTAATCGACTAGACCTTTGGCAGTTGTATATTTTGGAAACTTGATGTATTTTGGAACTCGTGGTGTAAGACAAGATATTTGGTTATGGAAGCGACTTTTCTTTATTAGACTTGTATGAACGGTTATGTATCGTTAAGCTTGAATCGAATTGTCTTGAGTCCTGACGAGAGTTGGGCAGGCGTCTCGTGGATACCCTTTGCTTCGCCTTAGGGAGAAGTGGGGGCGTTACTGTAGACAATGGAATTTTAATTAAATTCTAAAAATTACCATTGGTCTATTAAATATTTTCGTCCAATCGGATATTGCCATATATCATGTACACTTGGAAGGTTTGGTTATTAAATGGCCAATTATATTCCTCCACGTGTCAAGTTGAGGTGTTCCAAACCAATTCAAATCGCAGGGGTGTCTTCACCAACCAAATCATATCATATCACATACTTATTGGATAAATATCTAAATATTTATTTCTTATTAAAGGGATAATATTTAGAATTGTTTAATCCAAGTATATCTCTTATATACTGCAATGGCCTGGCCAGTAAAAGGGCGCCACGTCACGTGTCCCCGCAAGTCTGGCCAATCGAGAAATTACTTATCTCTTTATTAATGAAGAGATAATATTTAACTGGCACAGTCCTAATATGACTGTACGTCTTGCTAGGCAAGTAGAGTGGTGTACATGATCTCAACCTCCACCTCTTGCTACAACTATAAATAGAGGTCTCTCAACCAAGTTAAGGACACACAAAAAAAAATACACAGAGGGACTTCAAAGAGCATCATATACGCTCAAAGCATTGAAGCTCCAAGCTACAAAGGTTCGGCTCTTCAAGCTCTCCAAGTCTCCCAGATATCAAGACTTGAGTCTTCAAACATCTTCTAAAGTTCTTCAAATCTTCTATATCAAGATTTGAAGGAATCGGTGGTGGATCCAAGAACAAGCTGCGAAGCCCTTGGATTGGCGTTCGAGGAGAAGAATCGAGGGAAACTCTCCACGAGTTCGAGAAAACCCCAGAGATTGTACCTACATACTTTTCTAAATTTATATATATCATATATTTGTCGTGCATTTTTCTTGTCGTTTTGCAGACTTGAAATTTTTATCGCGTACAAATTTTTGGCACGCCCGGTGGGACCATCTCTGCCTTCCATCTCTTCTCCTCGAATATTCAACTACGTCTATCACCAATGGCACCAAAGAGCAACAAAATCGTGATTGCACGTTCCAAGGCTACTGATGCTAAGCCTGTTCAGGAAGCTGCACACGTTGCCACCAATACCCGCGTTATTGGCCCCGTGACAAGGAGTATGACGAGAGCCTCCACCCAAAGTAGCATGGAACCCTCGGCGCCAACTCCCGTCTTCGGGTCAACATCACAAATGAGCTATTCCTCCACGATGGGGGTCCAAGACGTTTTCACCTCGATTGAGAAGGCTCTTGCCATGCTCGAATTTGGATCCGAACCCAAATTTTATAAGCATGACGATGATTCATCAAGCACTGGATCAGCTTCTTCACATGAAACCCTTCAATCAAAATTTTCTATGGAAGATTCTGCTGCTTCTTCTACTGCAATGCCTGCTATGATGACAAATGCTTTAAGTCTCGAAGAGCAAGTTTCGAACATGTCCAAGATGATGGAAACCATGATGAAACACATCAAGGACCAAGATGCTCTCATTGCTCAACTGCTCACCCAAAAGGATCACGCTCCTGAAGGAAGCCATATGGATTCTAAGGAGAACCAAGAGCGTGAAAATCCCTCATCTAAAGGTAAAGATAAGGTGAAGGAAGTATACGTGACCGCCGAGGGAACTATCCCCGTAGAACAATTGAAGGAACTTGTTGAAGGCGTGATCAAAGACAAAAATGGGGGTAGTTCAAAATCGAGTTTTACCTACTCCAAACCTTACACTGCTAGAATTGACAATCTAGCGATGCCTGCTGGATATCAACCGCCTAAATTTCAACAGTTCGATGGGAAGGGTAGTCCAAAACAACATGTGGCCCATTTTGTCGAAACTTGCAACAACGCTGGAACCTATGGCGACCTTCTAGTCAAACAGTTCGTCCGATCCTTGAAGGGCAACGCGTTTGATTGGTACACTGATCTCACACCGGGGTCCATCGACAGTTGGGGACAGCTGGAGCAAGAATTCTTGAATCGCTTCTACAGCACTAGAAGGACCGTTAGTATGCTGGAATTGACTAACACTCGTCAATGGAAGGATGAACCTGTGGTCAACTATATTGATAGATGGAGAAGTCTGAGTCTCAACTGCAAGGACAGACTGTCTGAACCCTCTGCCATAGAAATGTGCATCCGAGGAATGCATTGGAGCCTAAGCTACATTCTACAGGGTATACGTCCAAACACGTTTGAAGAATTAGCTACTCGTGCTCATGACATGGAGTTAAGCATCACGACCAATGCAACCGATGGGTTTCCTATTCAAGTTTCGCGAGTGCAGCCATCTCGTCAAAATAATGAAAGGCAAGAAAATAAAAAAGGGGGCAAGCCTCCTTCAAGACTTAAGGAGTCCATGGCAATAAACACAGCCCCCATGAAAATTGCTACCAAGGTGAGTCGAAAAATCACCGAAAAAGTAGACTCTTTTCAAAATAGGTCGGCAAGAAGACCTACTTTAAAAGAGATGCAAGAAAAGGAATACCCATTTCTTGAATCTGATTTACAAGGGATGTTTGATGACCTTTTCAAGGAGAAACTCCTTGAACTTCCTGAAATGAAGCGTCCGGAGGAAGCCGGTCAAGTCAATGATCCGAATTATTGCTGTTATCACCGCTTGATTGGTCACCCTCTCACTAAATGCTTTGTCTTTAAAGACAAAATTATGGAATTGGCCCGTCAAGGAAAGATCCTTCTCGAGGAAGATAAAGCATCGGCAAACCAAACAACAATAATGTTTGGATCTGTGTGTTGCCCGATAGAAGTTCTACCCACATCAAGCAGTGCTCTGTCTGTACAAACGGAGTTTGAAAAATCGTCAATTGAAAATGTTGTCGAAGATGATAATGAAGGATGGACTTTAGTCACTCGAAAGAGGACTTGCAAGCCAAAAATAAAGAAGTACATCTTTTCGAAAAGCATTCATTCGACAAAGTCGAAAGTAACGATGAAACGACAAAATGCAACAAAGAAACAAAAGAGAGTCGCCACAACACCAATTTCGTTCAGATTTTCAGCTTCTTCAAGAGGTTCGACAGCCCGTGACATTGAGAGAATTTATACCCAAGGGGTATTTAAGTGACGATACTGATAATTCCACTTCTTGTAATGTCGTCAAAGCTGAAAATCCTCAAGTCACACAAATTGGCACTGAATTTGAGAAAAAACTCAAAATCGATGATAAACCACCGGTGGATTGTGCAACGACCATCATATTTGATGATGACGATTTAACTGTTGAGTTCAAGACCCACAATCGACCTTTGTTTGTTAGTGCATATGTTCGGGAACAAAAGATGAATCGGATACTCATTGATGGGGGATCTGCTGTCAATATCATGTCCGTACGTGCTATGAAAGAGTTAGGAATCTCAAGTGATGAACTCTCCCAGAGCCGCCTCATGATCCAAGGATTTAACCAAGGGGGGCAAAGAGCAATTGGCCTCATAAGGCTTGAATTGCTCATTGGTGAGCTGTCTTCAAGTGCGTTATTTCATATCATTGAAAAAACCTCTTATAACATGCTCTTGGGAAGGCCCTGGATTCACGAGAATGAAATTATACCATCTACTCTGCATCAATGTTTCAAATATTGTCGAGACGGTATTGTTAAGAAAGTCACTGCCGACGACAAACCGTTCACGGAAGCCGAAACTCACTTTGCCGACGCCAAATTTTATCTTCACAAAGAAGCAAAAAGAAAGGAATCGGTAAGGGAAGAAAGTCAAGATTCCAAAGTACCCATTTTGCGGTATACTCCAAGATCAAAGAGAGAAGAAGGTCAGTCTTCTTTTATCGGAAATGACACATTAAATGTTCCGCTCACCAAGATAGAGCCTGTTAAAATTGAGAAGGAGAGCTTGCAAGGGTTTGTCCGTCCCAAAGAAGAACCGGCAGTGGAACATTACTCGCTACCAACTAATCGGACTCAAGAAGGTTTTGATCCAAACGCCTATAGACTTCTTGCTAAGGCGGGTTATAACCCAAATGAGAAGAATACATTGGGCAAACTCCCTCCTGAAGTGACTGGCGAGAAGACTCACGGATTGACACCTACGCAGAAAATGTTGAAAGAAAGGGGCTATAATGTTGAAAGTTCATCGATGGGTCTTGGTTATCAACCGCCCTCTCCTGTTCGTATAATGATCAAAAGAGCGAGTTGTAACTATGTGAACGAAGAAATGGAGGTCACAAGCCGAAAGAGATCTGTGTTCGACCGATTGGGAAATAAGTCAAAACGTACTTCTGTGTTTGACAGACTTGGCCCGCAGCCGAAAAATCTGAAGTCGCCTGTCTATGAGAGATTAGGCAGTAAAAAACAAGAGTACCAAGTTGCCAGGGAAGAAAGTCTTACTCCAATAAAGAAGAACGGACCAAGAAAGCGAGTCTCCAATTTCTTCATGCACTATGGAGACTTATTCAATGTAAGAATTGAAACCATTTTTGAGGAACAGGGTCAAGAAAGTATGGCTTCCTGTCACCATATTACGATCAGTGATCCCGAAGAAGAAGAAGAAGATGCAGATGACGCTCCCCCTGAACTTGAACAAGGGGTAAAAAATACAGTCGATGAGCTAAAAGAGATTAACCTTGGCACAAGCGACGATCCTCGCCCAATTTACATAAGCTCTTGTATGACTCCTGAAGAAGAAAAAGAGTATGTTGATTTGCTGCTCGAGTTCAGGGACGTCTTTGCCTGGAATTACTCAGAAATGCCTGGTTTGGATCCAAGGGTCGCCGTTCATAATTTGTCTGTCAAGCGAGGAACAAAACCTGTCAAGCAAACGCAAAGGCGCTTTCGGCCCGAATTGATTCCTCTGATAGAAAATGAGATAAATCGATTGATTGAAGCCGGATTCATACGGGAAGTAAAATATCCAACATGGATTTCAAGCATCGTCCCTGTAAGGAAGAAGAATGGGCAAATTCGAGTTTGTGTTGACTTTCGAGACTTAAACGAGGCTTGCCCCAAAGGTGATTTTCCTCTCCCCATCACAGAATTGACGGTAGATGCTACAACCGGGCATGAAGCACTATCTTTTCTCGATGGATTGTCTGGCTACAATCAAATACGCATGGCGCCCGAGGATGAGGAGCTAACTGCCTTCCGCACCCCCAAGGGAATTTATTGCTATAAAGTAATGCTGTTTGGCTTGAAAAATGCCGGAGCAACATATCAAAGGGCAATGCAAAGAATATTTGATGATATGCTCCATAGAAATGTGGAGTGCTACGTTGATGACCTTGTGGTGAAATCAAAGAAGCGAGAGGATCATATTCAAGACCTTCGAAGAGTTTTTCAACGCCTTCGGAGATACCAATTAAAGATGAATCCTTTGAAGTGCGCATTTGGAGTCACTTCTGGCAAATTTCTTGGTTTCATCGTTCATCAACGGGGAATAGAAGTCGATCGATCTAAAATTGATGCCATTGTGAACATGCCTGAACCGCGAAATATTCATGAATTGAAGAGCCTTCAGGGGAAGTTGGCATATATTCGGAGGTTTATCTCTAATTTGGCCGGGCGATGCCAACCCTTTAGTAGACTGATGAAGAAAGGGGTACCCTTCGAGTGGGATGAATCGTGTAGGAATACTTTTACAAGCATCAAGGCATATCTCATGAATCCCCCAGTGCTGGTTGCGCCCATTTCAGGAAAATCATTGATTCTCTATATTTCCGCTCAAGAACGGTCGGTTGGTGCCTTACTTGCTCAAGAAAACGATGAAGGTAAGGAGAATGCACTGTATTATTTGAGCCGGATGATGACATCTAATGAGTTGAACTACTCACCCATCGAGAAGTTGTGTTTAGCACTCATATTTGTCATTCAGAAGTTGAAGCATTATTTTCATGCACATACTATTCGACTCATATCTAAGTCTAATCCCATTAAATATGTCATGGCAAAATATGTACTGTCTGATCGGCTCGCGAGATGGTACCTCCAGTTTCAACAATTCGAAATCATTTATGTACCTGCGAAAGCTGTCAAAGGACAAATATTGGCAGACTTTTTAGCCGATCATCCCGTACCTGCCGAGTGGGAATTGACTGATGAACTTCCCGATGAAGAAGTGTTTATGGTCGATTAGCCGTGGTCAATGTATTTCGATGGAGCTGCTCACCGCGATGGAGCTGGTGCGGGAGTTGTCTTTTATACTCCTGAAGCAGATATATTGCCATACTCTTTCACTTTAACACGCCGGTGTTCAAACAATGTGGCCGAATATCAAGCATTGATTCTCGGTCTGGAAACGGCCGTAGACATGAAGCAATTGCATCTTAGAGTTTATGGTGATTCCAAATTGGTGGTAAATCAACTTCTTGGCATTTATGATGTCAAGAAACCCGAATTAATCCCATATTATAAGTATGCAAGACAGCTCATGGGATATCTGGGTGATGTCACTATAGAACATATCCCCAGAAACTTCAACCAACAAGCTGATTCTTTGGCAAGGGTGGCGTCCATGATCACTCTACCTTCTCATCGAAATCAAATTTCAATATGTCAAAATTGGGTCATACCCCTGATATTTGATGAAGATGATGATGGTGAGGAAGAAAATACTTATCATATTTTTGTCCATGAGATCGAAAAGGAGGATTGGCGTCATCTCATAGTAGATTACCTTAATCATGGGAAGTTACCAGAAGATTCCAAGAAAAGGGTTGATATACGTCGTCGAGCGCCACGTTTCATTTACTACAAAGGGACACTTTACCGAAGATCATTCGATGGGGTATTTCTACGATGTCTTGGGGAAGATGAGGCCATGCAAGCAATGGAAGAGGCTCACTCTGGGATATGTGGTGCTCACCATCTAGCCCGAAATTACACTTCCGCATTAAAAGAATGGGATACTACTGGCCAACAATGGTGAAGGACTGTATCGATTTTGCTAGAAAATGTCAAGCTTGTCAATTCCATGGCAATTTCATCCGTCAACCTCCTGAACCATTGCATCCAACTGTGGCGTCTTGGCCATTCGATGCCTGGGGTTTGGATATAGTTGGACCACTTCCAAAATCTTCTGGCGGACACATTTTCATTTTGGCGGCGACAGATTACTTTTCAAAATGGGCTGAAGCGGTTCCTCTAAGAGATGTCAAAAAGGAGAATGTAGTAGATTTCATTCGCTTGCACATCATTTATCGGTATGGAGTCCCGCGGTATATCATCACCGATAATGGTAAGCCTTTTTGCAATGTAGCAATGAACAAACTTTGCGAAAAGTTTCATTTCAAACAATACAATTCGTCCATGTACTATGCTGCCGCAAATGGACTCGCTGAAGCATTCAACAAGACCTTATGTAATCTGTTGAAGAAAATCGTGGATAAATCGAAAAGGGATTGGCATCTTCGGATTGGAGAAGCGCTTTGGGCATACCGAACCACTTTTCGAACTCCCACACAAGCAACCCCATATGCGCTTGTATACGGTGTTGAAGCTGTTCTTCCACTTGAGTGTCAAATACCCTCGCTAAGAATTGCAATTCAAGAAGGGCTCAATGGAGAAGATAATGTTCATCTTCGCCTTGAGGAATTAGAAGTACTCGACGAAAGGAGATTGGAAGCTCAGCAACGGATTGAGTGATATCAGTCTCGCCTTTCAAAGGCATTCAATAAGCACGTCCGACCGCGCTCTTTCCAGATTGGAGAGTTAGTACTCGCCGTTCGGAGACCGATCATTCTCACTCATGGGGGGCAAAGAAAGTTTACTCCTAAATGGGACGGTCCATATGTTATTCGAGAAGTGTATACAAATGGCTCATACAAGTTGGTTGCTGAAGATGGATTAAGGATTGGCCCCATCAATGGCAAGTACCTAAAAAGGTACTATGCCTAATCGGAACCACGAGATGCTCCTGGCCCGCATGAGCTAAAACTGTGGATGGCAACCACCAATAGTGTAGTATGTGGTAAAACTGCTGAAACACTCCACCAAATCTAAGGTGGTAAACAAATAGATACTCCTGGCCCGCATGAGGTTAAAATGTGAACGGCAGGAACTACGTGTGACTTGATTCCCTTGTTGGGATACGTAGGCAGCTTAGAGGGCAACTTCTAAGTTCAGTTACACCACTCCAAATCAAATCCTTGTTCCTTGCAAAAAAAAAAAACCTCTCTTTTTCTTTGAGATAAAATGCTAAATTTAAAAGTTCTTTTCTCTTAAAAAAAAAAACAACAAGAGATAAGAAATAAAAAGCATTTTATTATTCAAAAGAAAAACTCATTACATGGAAGAAATGAGTGATAAAATAATTCAAGGAAAAGAAGAACATGGTGGAAAGTCTAAATATCAAATTTGCATTCCACTACAGCTACTTTATATGATTCAAGTGCAGATTTCATGTCTTCAAATTCCTTCATTGCGTCATCAGTCATGATGCTAGTATTTTCAATGGAAGATAACTCATCATGCGCTTGGGTTATTTCAGCCTGGATCTCCTTGAAGGTCTCATGCTTTTGATCGATAGTCGAACTGATTTCCAAGCCTTGTTTCTCCAAACTGATGAGTTCCTGTTGCAGAACCTTCTTCCTGTCTTCAATGGACTGCAACTTTTCTTCAAGACTTTGCAAGTGACAAGTTAGTCCTTCTTCCTTTGCCTTAACTTTCTCGAGTTGGACGGTCGCGTTGGAAAGGAGTTCTGCATGTGTTTCTTTGCTCATCCTTTCCCACGATGAGGATGCCAGAACATCATATGCCTCCGCCTTGGCAAACAATTCCATCAAGTGATCTTTTAAAGGGAGACCATTGGTAGAATCCGTTCTTGTGATTTCCGCAATGATTTCCTCTGCACACTCTTTTAAAGAAGAGATCTGTTCAGTTGGAGTGTCAAGAATCTGTCCGCGAAAATCCATCAACAAACTCTGCAAGTACTTCCTTCGATGCGCCTGGATCAATTTTTGACCATGAAATTCTGAAACCAATGCTACCTTAGGTTTTTTCCGGATTTCGTGCAAATTAGACAGCTCCTTCTTTGACAAAGCGCCTCCACTGGGGGCAAGTTGCTTTGGGATGCTGATAACGACTTCGTCACCTTTCTTGTTTGAAATTATAGCATCAGTCTCAAGTTCAAGTGGTGAATTGGTATCAACATCTTCTTGGTGGAATTCAAGAAGTGGGGGCTGAAAAAAAAAATGTTTTGAGGGTCTTTTTTTTTTAAAAAAAAAGAAAAGGAAAATATGATTACCTTAAGTGGCGACACTCCAACCGACGGTGGTGAAAAGGAAATTTCCTCCAAATCAGAAGATGTCCTCTTCTTCGATCGGTTCCAATGACGGTCTTGGCTACTACTGCCGCTTGCCAACGAATGGGTTCCTCTCTGGGTAGATTCGATACCCTGAGCTTGAGTCCCTTCTTGTCCTATAGCCTCGAGAGAACCACGATCGTCCATCATTTCAATTTCGACATCTTCTTCTGTGTGAGTCACTGATAAAGATTTTGAAACCATGGGCGGCATCTTCTTTGCTGGAATCACTGGTTGCGCCTCTTTGATGGCCTGTCGAGAGTCCTTGGAAGACTTATTTCTTGTAACAATATTTTCCAAGGAGCTACTAATGGTTTTGTTCTTCCGCAAGGTAGATGAGGTAAGACCCGTTACAATCTCTATAACTCCATTAGGATGCACTGACTCGTTGGCGGAGGTAATCTTGCTCTTCTTCGATGATTGCTGAGGGATCTTAACGGTAAATTTTAAGGGAGTTGAAGAGACACTATTTGACCGAGTCGACCACCAGGCATCATAGTCTTTGGTGATCAATGGATACTTCCTGTGCATGGGTATAGTCATCCGAGATCGCGTCTGAGTGCGAACTGAGGAATCCCATAGTTGAATAGCTTCACCTAAGGTATAAGTGTGAGTGATCTCTTTCAAGTTGTTGGGGATGTCCTGACAAAAACCGAATTAACTGCTGAACCTGCAAGGATTATATTTTTCAGTAATGAAAGTATTATCCTTACGTAGAGTTAAATGGCAAGAGCGTTGACTAATGAAGTAGCTCATGAGTCTTGATGATAAGGATCCGGCATCGATCAACGCCTTTTCTTCATTCTCAGTCCAGCACAATTTAGGAAGCATCAAAGGATTCGTTTCTTTGAAGATTTCCTCAGCTTCCAATTGGCCATAAAATATTGCCATCTTCTCACCACTAAATCTTGTCATGCGCGCGTGGTGGCTACTCACTTGATGATTTTCGTAGTATACATCGAAGTATTGGCCAATCCAAGCATAGACGTAATGGATTGGAAAAGTTACCTCACATTCTCCAAGGTTAGGGGCGTGGACGATCTCCCTCAACCCATGATATATGCTCGCAAGGACGGGAATTGCAAGACAAAATTTTTTTCCTGTAGCCATTAAGCATGCAACCTTGAAAACACTTGGGCGAATACGGTCGACCTTTTTGCTTGGCAAAAGGAACTTGCAGATCCAACACGCTATGAATGCCGCAATATAGGTCTCCTTTCTTAGAGACCCTGGGATACCCAGGGTGTCAAAAGGGACATTGAAGTCATTCGTATCGGCAAGGTCGTAAGGCTCCACGCTTCCAGAAGGGTTGTAAGTCATTTTTGGTTTAGATGTGGTCTTCCTTCTATTCGCTCTACTCGGAGGAGCCCTATACCTAGCCTCTCCTTTGAACCAGAAGCGAATCCAGTCCTTCATCCATACCCCTTGGTCATTCGTCCAGAGGTGGTAGTAAGCCGAAAAAAGAGGCCTGCAACTCTCAGGGAGAAGTGGTTTCCCTTCTTTGTCACGAGTGAGGAGCTCCCGCGCCGAAGGAACAACTTCATCGAAAAATGTGCCGTCGATCGAAAGGCCACCGAGTCGATAAAGGTCCCAAAGTGTGATGGATAACTCCCCAACGGGCGTATGGAGCGTGTTCGTCGAGGGACACCAATATTTGAAGAAGGCCCGCAAGATATTTTCACAGCGGTCGTAGGAGTATCTCGACGCGTAGACGGCTTCAAATATGCCAGCGCGTGTGAGTATGTCTTTATACCTTCTGAGCATGTCCTCAACCCACTCCCAATAATGGGAGGTGAAGCACGCCTCACCGAAGAACGACGAAGGGGTTTTCCATGTAGCTTTGTCAACATTGAATCCCACGAACGGAAGAGTGAATTTGGCTATTTCTGGATCTCCATTGTGAGGTGACGAGTTTAATACGACCACTTCTTCTTCCCTCGATGTAGTGGAGAAAGTCGACGGTGCCACCACTTCCTTGGTCCACTTGCTAGTCCAATCTTCGAGATGAAAGCATCCTTCAAGGGGTATGAAGGATTCAGCGAGCGGGCCGATTGCTGGTTTGTAAACGTGTAGTGACAAGCTTTTTGATTGAGTTCCTCCCCGTTCATCCGTCAGTGAAATATGCGGCACTGGCACGGCGTAGTCCTTAATTTGCATGATTGCTGGAATTTTGTAAAAGAAAATATTAGAGGATGCAGGAGTTTCGTGCAAGAAGTTTGGTAATTAAATTACCTAATTGGTTGCCTCTTCTCAAATCCCCGGAATTGTTTCGAACCCCTCTTCAAGCGCAGCTTGAGTTGTCTACAAAGAGGCAAGTTGACAAAGTTTAGATCAAAATCATGTATAGTAGGAATACTTGAAAAAAAAAAAAAAAAAATTTTAAGGTCAGAGTTCTAGCAAAAAAGAAGGGGAAAATTCTTGCTCAAATATCATATTTGGTATTGTCCTAATAGATTAGCAAAAAAAAAAAAAAAAAAAAAAAAAAAAACTATTTTGCTCAAATATCATATTTAGTGTTAAGGAAAAAAAGGGGAGTTCAAATATTATATTTGGTATTATCCTAGTAAGTGAGCAAAAAAAAAAAAAACAACAAAAGAAAACAACAAAAACAAAAACAAAACCAAAAAACAAAAAAAAAAAAACCCCAAAAAACAAAAAAAAAACACAAAACACAAAACAAAAAGAAGCAAAAACAGAAAAAAATGGTACGAAAATTGAATTTTCAGCTCTGAGGAATAGCTCAAAAAAAAATATATACATATAATTTTTTTTGACCTGAGCTTCATTTTCAAATAATATTTTGAGAAATTGTATAGTAAAATCGCGGGGCTCTAAGCGTCTCAAGCTTCTTGTAATAATTAAATGTTGCAAGTAAAGAAGAAGGAAAAAAAGGAAGCCGCACGTACCTGATGACGGCTGACTGGCGCAGCGGCAATTTGATGATGCGGCTGGGAGAAACCTTGCAAAGTGATGTTGGAGCTAGGCAATTGGCAGAGGACAAAGTCAATCGGCAATATGCGTACTTCAGCCAATTTGATGATGCGGCTGGGGGAAAACTTGCAAAGCGGTATTGGAACTAGGCAATTGGCAGAGGACAAAGTCAGTCGGCAATATTTGTACTTCAGCCAATTGGTAAAGCTAGCCACGGCTTTTATAGGAAAGGGTTAGTATGAAATCTGAGCCGAGGAGGGAGTTTTCTTCTGCACGAACTTGTGAGAAAGTCGAGTCCTTTTCAGAATCAACTTTATTGATTCGAAGCCAATTTGTCAGAAGACCTCGCGGACTGCACCGGCTGAGCAATTTGCTATGGGAAAGAATTCCAATTCGGCTTAGGCAGTAAGCACTCACATTTGGTATAAGGAAGGACTTGTGGGCCACGGGAGAGTCATGTTGGGAATTGGAGTCATTGCATGCGGCAGGATAGCTACTTCATTGGACTTATGGTATAGCTATGGCATAGACATTGCAGGGAAACATTTTTGGTCTTGGAAATTTGAAGCGTTGGCCCCACCAAATGATGCATGCAGCCGTGGAACTTAAAATGCCTTGCATTGACCATCTTATGATTGATTCAAAGGTCATGGCATTACAAAGCCTTAAGTGAATCCATCCGTAGGCTTTATTCCAACAATAGACACAAGGTATAAATTAATCCGGCCTCGGGACTAATTGGTGGTATTTCGTATTGAAAATTAATTGGGAATTGAGATCATTAAAGGAGATATTGGTGGTATTTCACGTGGAGTTTGGGGCCATTAAGTCATTGGACTTTACTTGAAGATCACTAAGCCGCTAAATCTCCAAGTTTAGTCCATTTATGGACTCGTTTGAAAATTAATTCCGACCATGCTCTCCAAGGAAAAAAAAAATGTCGAAACTTGCCCGTTCAAATCTTGCTTCAAATTTCAGCATTCGCGAACAAGTTTCGAGGGGGCATTTGTAGACAATGGAATTTTAATTAAATTCTAAAAATTACCATTGGTCTATTAAATATTTTCGTCCAATCGGATATTGCCATATATCATGTACACTTGGAAGGTTTGGTTATTAAATGGCCAATTATATTCCTCCACGTGTCAAGTTGAGGTGTTCCAAACCAATTCAAATCGCAGGGGTGTCTTCACCAACCAAATCATATCATATCACATACTTATTGGATAAATATCTAAATATTTATTTCTTATTAAAGGGATAATATTTAGAATTGTTTAATCCAAGTATATCTCTTATATACTGCAATGGCCTGGCCAGTAAAAGGGCGCCACGTCACGTGTCCCCGCAAGTCTGGCCAATCGAGAAATTACTTATCTCTTTATTAATGAAGAGATAATATTTAACTGGCACAGTCCTAATATGACTGTACGTCTTGCTAGGCAAGTAGAGTGGTGTACATGATCTCAACCTCCACCTCTTGCTACAACTATAAATAGAGGTCTCTCAACCAAGTTAAGGACACACAAAAAAAAATACACAGAGGGACTTCAAAGAGCATCATATACGCTCAAAGCATTGAAGCTCCAAGCTACAAAGGTTCGGCTCTTCAAGCTCTCCAAGTCTCCCAGATATCAAGACTTGAGTCTTCAAACATCTTCTAAAGTTCTTCAAATCTTCTATATCAAGATTTGAAGGAATCGGTGGTGGATCCAAGAACAAGCTGCGAAGCCCTTGGATTGGCGTTCGAGGAGAAGAATCGAGGGAAACTCTCCACGAGTTCGAGAAAACCCCAGAGATTGTACCTACATACTTTTCTAAATTTATATATATCATATATTTGTCGTGCATTTTTCTTGTCGTTTTGCAGACTTGAAATTTTTATCGCGTACAGTTACATCATCTTAAGCCCTTAATTTAATTTTATTTTAATTTAGACCCTTACATTTGTAGTAATAATGATTTGACCCCTAAAACTTCTTTAATTGTTTCAATTAGGTCCTTATTTGCTTTAATTTCTTGAATATGGGTTGTTTACTTTCATTTAAATGTTTGAATTGTTCAAATTCATGTTTATTTCCATCTTTTATGATTATTTGTTAATTAAAGTGATGCCTTAACCATTTTATTGTTTTGGAGGGTAAATAAGAGAAATTTCATTTCATTAGGTCACCAATTTAAGGGAAGTACACTCTACTCCTTTATTTGGATTTTACTTGACCATATGTGAATCTATGTGTGTAATTGCATGATTTTGAATTTTTTTACTTTCATTACTTATTTTGTTTTGTTTATTTATTCACTTTATTTGTTTCTTTTAATTTCACATATTCATTTTAATTTAATGTTTGATTATTTAAGAGGCATTTAAATGTCAAATTGTAATAGTTAGGGGGTTCAAGACATGTATTTAGATATGTAATAGTTAGGTGGTTGTTTTATTATTTTATTCTTTTCCCCCCCTTAGATTGTAGTTAGGGCCCCCCAAATGTAATAGTTAGGTCTTTATTTGTTTTATTTGCTTTGTGTGTTTTGCATGCTTGTGTGTTACGTGTTACTCGCTTTCTTAGGATCTTACATTTAGATATCATGCTTATGTGCTATATGTTTTATGTGATATTATGTGTTTAATTGTTTTTATTATGTTTATTTGATTTATTTGATTTTAATAAGTGCATGACGTCACCACACTAGTTCAACGCTAGTTGTGGCTCTTTTCCCGACTCCACACTAGTCCAACGCTAGTTGTGGTCCTTTTTTCAATTTCTCACTAGTCCAACTCTGGTGAGAACTTGTAGACATGGGCTAGTTCAACGCTAGACCCTTAGGAACCGTTCACGCGTTAGATCATGTTTCTGTGACAAAATCACTACATTTCATGCATATTTTCTACTTCTTAGGATTTTTTATCATTTTGCATGATATTTCCCCTATATGTATATCCCTTACCCCTATGTGTGAAAACATGACATTAGACTTGCATTCCATTTAAGAATTAGAACTAGCTTAGATCATTTGCTTAATTAGACAGAAAATACCCTTCGAATATGGGATATGGACGAGTATGGCTTTCTAGTCTTAGCATGCTCGTATTCCCTCTATTAAAGGGAAAATTAAAGTCACGAATTTTAGCCCCCCTCCCCCCCGCACCCGTTTTGATGCATTCCTTTAGCTCATGTATATTTGTATAATTATTATTTTCTTTTCTTTTCTCCGAGTCTCATATTCTTGCATATTCGTGACCTCTTCAAAGAGTCACTCTTGGGCATCACAATTAATGTGCTTTACACCAAATAAGATTTGAAGAGATATTCCGACCCCTCGATATCCTCATAAGTTTAGGTTTTGCATCCATATAGCGACATGTAAATGTAATAAATTTTTAGGTTAAAATAAGAAAATTTTTTGACTAAATCACGCAACTAACTTTGGTTAGGTTGAAAGGGTGCCTTGGATTTTATCCTTGCCTTCCCTTTCTTCAATCGTGACTCCCGAACTTTTTGCTTTGATTTTTGAAGACTTGGAGTCGATTAAAAAGGGTTGTCTCTACTTTTTATTTGAAATTCATTTTTAGGTGACTTGGTACACCTTAACTCAATACCAAGTGGCGACTCCTATATTTTCTTAAAAACCCTTTTTAAACTATTATTTTGGACGAAAATCGTCGCATTTTTTGAGTCCCATTTAAGGCACTTTTTCTTTATTTATTCTCTAAAAATCAAAAACCAATTTCATTCAAAATAAATCAAAAATCCATTTTTATAAACACGTTATTTTTCAATCACAAATGGGGCGCGACAGTTTGGCGACTCCACTGGGGACTTAGAGAGTCCGAACATTTGATTTCGTCAATGCTTTTCTTTTTCTAACCTTTTTATATATGACATTTAGTGGTTTTAGGTTGCATTTTTCCTTTTCAGGGTTTCTTGCATTTCTCACGTACAAATCATCTCGATATTCGTGCATGTGGTAAATAATGTGTTTATTTTCTTTCATTCACTTATGTTTGTATATCGCGCTTGCATGTTGGGGGGAATAACCATCCTAGAACCTTCACCCGCATTTGATGGTATTTAATCCCTCCCTTCAAAAGGAACACTTCATATGTGCATACATTTTACTTTATAACCCCTCATTTCCTTTTACTTTTAATAGTTGTCACACCACTCCACCCGATTAGGATTAGGATCGATCCACTTGGACATGTGACCATGGCACGACGTGCGCGTAGCAATGTCCAAGGGATCACTCGAACCATCGACTCTTAGGTCTTGGGATTGATGACCCTTCGCCTTTGGTCTGAAAGTTTGAGGACCTGAACCTTATCGAGTCTAGATGCATTAGTGAGCCCAACTTCATGCATCCATGTTAGAAATTACCTAAGATAGAGTCAACCTTACTCGAATAGGAACACTAGGCATGAGGGGATGGATTGCACCCTTCTTTATTTAATTGCCTTCTATTTTTTCATATTATTTTTGTTTGCTCCAATGTGTTATGTGTCATATATCAATTGAACTAACCTTTCTTTGTTCTATTTGTTATTCTTGGTTTTGATGATCACAAAAGTTCGTTGAAATGTTTATACAGACCAAGAAAGTGAACACTTTGATCAGGCCTGATGGAACAAAGTAAGCATATGTTCGATTAACTCCAGACTACGATGCTTTGGATGTGGCAAACAAGATTGGAATAATATAAACAAATTTAGTCATTGTTTTGTTCCGATCAAAGATACTGTCTTTTAAGTATGACAATTTTGTTAGTCTTGGTTCCTTGAAATGTTTTATCTAACTTTCTTCAAATATAAGTGTTGTTGCCTATCAAAGAATCAGGTACGAATATGTCGTGAGCAAAAACAGGACACTCATGTCGGACGGCCGAAAGGAATCTGTCGGACGTCCGAAGGGATGAAGAACATCAGGAAGGAGTTTCTGTTGGACGCACATCGATCGTGTCGGACGTCCTAAAAATTCCACAAAGCTTTGATGACTCTCTGCCAAGACACTGTCGGACGCTCGCAAGGAAGCATCGGACGTCCTGAAGGATCGGACGCATGCTTCGGACGAACATCAAGATCATCGGACGTCCTAAAAATTCCTCGAAGATTTGATAACTCTCTGGACGACGTTCGGACACTGAAGCTCGGACGATAAAATTCCATCGGACGTCCGAACTTCAATTTGGCTGTTTTTCGGACGATTGGTTCGGACGATAATTTGATCGTCGGACGTCCGAAAGCCCCAACGGCTAGCTGACTCTTCATCTGCCTTCTATCCGTTGGAAGCTTTAATGAAGCCCATTTCTGTTTCCCTTTAAAAACAAACTGTTCTGAACGAAGTAAGAACTTTTGCACACTTGGTCTACAAGATCTCAAGAGATATTTTAGCTAGAAAATAGTCTTCAAAGTTAGATTTGTTCTCTAAGTGGTGTGAACTTCTGGTGAGCTTTTCTCTTGTGGTTGAAAGTTTCATTAGTGTAGCTTTGTTGAGGGTTATCTGAGTGTTTGTAAAACTTCTTAGCTTGACTAAGTGTGGCTTAGGGCAAGGAGGAAGTGCTCCCTCCATTGTACATCTAGTTGATCATATTTCATCAAAGAGAAGTTGCTCAACCTTGTGATTGGTCTTCAAGTTTGAGGAAAGCTTGGTAGACAATTGGTTTGATTTCCTATTTTACTTTTTGTTCAATAAAATTCTCATTGCTTATATAAACTTGTTTTTCTGATCAATATTGCTATTGTCTTCTAATCTACTTGGTTGAACTTTACTAGAAAAGAAGGTAAATTTTTATTAAAGAAAAAGTGCATAAATTTGGTTAAGATTTTAATCAACCCAATTCACCCCCCCTCTTGGTTGTCTTTGGGACTTACAATTGGTATCAGAGCTTGGTCTCCTTGAGATTAAGCTCTAACGGCTTGGAGTAAAGATGACAACCAGTCATGCTATGTTTGTTGAGGGGCAATCTGTTACTAGGCCTCCCATGTTTAGTGGCTCCAACTATGTTAGCTGGAAAGAACGGATGATTATCTTTTTGCAATCTATTGATATTGAACTATGATTTATTGTGAGTGAAGGACCGCATGAAGCTAACTTTCTTGATGCAGATACAGGGTTGCTTCGGCCAAAAATGAGAGCTGAAATGAATGCTCAAGATAGGACTAACCTCACATTGAATGCTAAGGCCATGAATGTTCTTTATAGTGCCCTAGATTCAAATGAATCAATTAGAGTAAAAGGCTGCAAATCGGCCAAAGAAATGTGGGATAAACTAAGAGAAATCCATGAGGGTGGTGACAACGTTAAAGAACAGAAAAAGGCTATCTTGGTCACAAAATATGAATCATTTAGAATTGAAGCTCTTGAGGATATTGACAAAATGTATTGCAGGTTCACTGACTTGATCAAAGATCTCGAGGTGTTGGGCAAAGAGTACACCTTGGGAGAGAAGAACAGGAAAATTCTCAATGCGTTGGGCAAAGAATGGGAAAATAAAGTGACTGCAATAGAGGAGGCTAAGGATTTAAGTTCTGTGCCTATTGAATCTATCATTAACTCACTAATCTCTTATGAGTTGAAACTGAAATCTAAAGTGCAGGAGGAAGAGGAAGCTAGAGCAAAGAGAAACATTGCTCTAAAGACTACTCAAGGTGAAGATGATACAGCTCACTTGGATGATGAAGACTCGGATGGTGATGATAATGATCTTGCTCTCATCACCAGAGGCTTCAAGAGAATCTTGAATAAAAGAAAGTTTAGAAGGGGAGGACCTAGCAATCAATTCCAGAATCAGCCATCTATCGCAAAGTACAAAGGAAAACAGGATTTCAACAAGAAACAGTTGGACAAATGCTTCGAATGTGGACAGATTGGACACTATGCAAACGAATGCCCCATGAAGAAGATGAAAGATGGAAAAGCTGATCGGAAGCCAAGATTCAACAACTTTCAGATTACTTGAAATGAATGCAACTCCGAAGGGGAAGTAGAAGAAGAAGAAGAATCAGCTCAAATGGCCTTCATGGCTATTGGAAATAATGAGGTAACTTCCACACACTCTCAATCTGAAAGTGATGATGATGAAGATGATGATCTTGAATCCTTTGTTGAAAAACTGCATAATGCCTTGAAGGAATCTTATGATAAAAACAAGCAGTTAAAACAGAAAATGGCTTTTCTCATTCAAGAAAATGCAAGTCTTTTTCAACAAAATAAACAACTAAAGACTGACAATGAAAGTCTTGTAAGAGCCGGATGTAATGTTCAAAATGAGCTTGATAGAAAGACAAATATTTGTGAAATGCTGAAGGAAAGACATGGTGATTTGAAAAAAAGAATGGACAACTTGGATGAGACTTTGAAAGCAAGAAAGCAGGAGTTTATCAAAAGGAACATGTCATCCACACATCCTACTACTTTTCAAAGAACATTTGCACACAACAAAAATGCACATGGTTTCACAACATATAGAAGAGGTGGATTGAGATATGTCAAACCAGTACATGTTAAGGACTCTTCCATTATGTGTGGTTTTTGTTGTCAAAGAGGGCATTTGAAAGGTGATTACTATGTGAAAAGAAATCTGAACAAAGGGATGAAATGCATGTGGTTAGTTAGATACAATGCTAACTATTGCGGACCCAAAAATTAAAATGGGTACCAAACACTTTCTCTTTTCAGGAAAAATGCTCAAACAAGTCCAAATGGTTTATTGATAGCTGTTGCTCAAGGCATATGACCGGTGATCCCTCTTTGTTCATAAAGCTGAAATCAAAGTCAAGTGGAAAAGTGACATTTGGTGATGATGTGAAAGCTAAGACAATTGGAATAGGTGATGTTGGTAAGGATGGTGATACTTTTGTCCATAATGTGCTCTTAGTTGATAACTTAAGTTATAACTTGCTTAGTGTTAGTCAATTGTGTGATAAAGACTTGAATGTGTTGTTTAAAAAACATGAATGCATTGTGCTTGATTCCAAATATAATATTGTGTTCAAAGGTAAGAGGTTCAACGACATATATATTGTGGTTCTTGATAAAATTGATTCTTCTAGCTTAAAATGTCTTAAAGCTTCAAATGAAGATCCTTGGTTGTGGCATAGAAGACTCTGTCATTTTAACATGGATTTACTAAAGGAAATTTCGAAAAAGGAGTTGGTTAGAGGCTTGCCAAAAATCAGTTTTGATAAGGACAAAATATGTGATGCATGTCAATTTGGGAAGCAAACAAAAAATTCCTTTAAACCTAAGATGTGTGTATCTACTTCTAAACCTTTGGAACTCTTGCATCTTGATTTATTTGGTCCCACTCAAATTACTAGCTTGGGAGGTAAAAGATATTGTTTTGTAATTGTTGATGATATTATTTTTGGTGCTACTAATGAATATCTATGTAAGGAGTTTTCCACCACTATGCAAAGTGAATTTGAAATGAGTATGATGGGAGAATTAAATTTCTTCCTTGGACTTCAAATACATCAAGCTCTTGAGGGAATTTTTATAAATCAAGCAAAATATACCAAGGAATTGCTGAAAAGGTTTGGCATGGAGGACTCAAAGCAAGTTGGAACTCCAATGTGCACTTCTACAAAGCTTGACAAAGATGAAGAAGGTAATCATGTGGATGAAAAGCATTATAGAGGTATGATCGGAAGCCTACTCTATTTAACCGCAAGTAGACCTGATATTATGTTTGCTGTTTGCTTGTGTGCTAGATTTCAATCTTGTCCAAAAGAATCACATTTGAATGCTGTAAAAAGGATTTTTAGGTATTTGAAAGGTACATTAGACTATGGTATTTGGTATGCTAGATCTAATGAGTTTGCACTATATGGTTATTCGGATGCTGATTTTGGAGGTTGTCGTGTGGATAGAAAGAGTACTAGTGGAACTTGTCATTTTCTTGGAAATTGTTTAGTCTCTTGGTTTAGCAAGAAACAATGTGCAATCTCTTTGTCTACAACCGAAGCGGAATATATTGCCGCTAGTGCATGTTGTGCTCAACTTTTATGGATAAAGCACACCTTGAATGATTTTGGATTGTTGTATGACTGCATGCCTGTATTCTGTGATAATACTAGTGCTATAAATTTGACCAAAAATCCTATTCATCATTCTAGGACAAAGCACATAGATATTAAGCATCACTTTATTCGTGATCTTGTTCAAAAAGGTGAAATATGTGTAAATTATGTTTGTTCTAAAGATCAATTTGCGGATATTTTTACAAAAGCTTTGCCATTAGATCAGTTCATTCATCTAAGATCAAAATTAGGAATAATCGAAAAATCATCTTAATTTTTGGGTCTTCGGACGTCCGAAATAAGATGAACGGACGTCCGATGATGTTCTTCAGCCATTTTCCAGATTGCGCCTGTTCGGACGCAGCTGTCGGACGTACAACGTCGTTCGGCCGTCCGACAGTGCAACGGATCAATTTTTTAAAATAACCTTCTTTCTCATTTGCTTCAGACTCTTCCTATTCTATTTCCTCTCGGACGAAAACTCTCTCTTCCCTCACTCTCAAATTCGTACCATTTTGAAGCTCTCATTCTCAAATTGACTCAAACAAAACTTTTTCTGACTGATTGCGATTCATTTCTCCTGATCATTTCCCCGAATCGCATAACATTTCACAAATTCCCAAATTTCCTTCAAAACCCTACTTTCTCATAACCGCTCTGCCAAATCTTGTTTAAGGCCGTTTTATCCCAAAATTTCTGTGCAAATCACTTCCCTACCACTGTGTGCACCATTTGCATTCTTCATTCCACACATTTCACACAATGGTGAATCTGAGAGGAGGAAAGGTTACTGCCGGACGCAAGCATCCACTCAGGGATGAGGATGAGGATCTTCCTACGGTCAAACGTTCATCCAAACGCTTCAAGAGAGGAGCCATAAAGGGTCAAATGTCACGGCCTACTCCACAACCCACCTCTCAGCCTGAATCTGGACAGGGAACCTCTGCTCAACCGCCTCCAAAATCAGCCCCACCCCCTACATTCTTTGATGATACAGCAAGAGACAAACACTCCTTGATATCCCAGAAAGGTGTTATCCCTCAACGCACTGTAAACCCTTCTGAATTTCGTCTCATAGGTTTAGAACCCATTCTGAAGTTGTTTGCTTTTCAGAAATGGTCGCATATCATTTCTATGCCAAATGTTTACTATCCTGAAATGATGCATCAATTTTTTGCTAATCTTAGGAAAGGGTCTGACCAAACTGAAATCTTTTCCAGGGTTAATGGGGTAGACTTAATCTTTGACTCTGAAATTGTGAATTCCATTTTAAATACTACCATTGAACGTGGGTGCAAGGATAAAATTACAAATTTCTTTTCCTATGAAGAGCACCCTAATGCTGATAATCATTTTGATGGGGCTAAAATGTTGACCTATTTTAAAAGAAGTTTTTCCTCCCCTGCTGATGCTAAACTGAATGATCTTGTCCCTGTGAATTTAATTGCTTTTTCTATCATTTCAAAACTGCTTGTGCCTACTGATGGCCATAGAACTGATGCAAACAAAATGGAGTTGTACCTCTTTTATTGTTTTCGAGAAAAAATTCGGATTGATTTTGGTTTTGTCATGTGCAAGTTTTTACTTCGCTATACCACTGACTCTCGCAGAAAACTATCCTATGGAAAGTTTCTTCAAAAGATTTTTGAGTTTTTCAAAGTTCCAATTTTAGGTGTTTGTCCCAAAGAAGCATCTTCTTATGCCTTTACCAAAGGATACTTTGAAAGGAAAAATCTTGTTTTTAAAGATAATATGTGGTCTTATAAAGAGGCATCGTCCAGTGAACATAGGTCTAAGGCTGCACATGATCCTTCATCTATTCCACTCACTCCCATTCATCCTAGGAAATCTGCCACTAAGGCATCTTCCTCCTCCAATGATGGAGTGATTGAGCTTCTTCATGAACTCAAACAGCATGTTCTTCTTCTAGAACATGGCCTAATGCTCACCATGTCCTCTGAGCAACAAACTGCCTTTCTAGACAAAAAGAACCTTCTCTTTTCCCCATCTGTGGTTGAGGAAGTGTCCCATGACAAAGAGCCACACCCCACTGATCCAAACTCATCAATTCCAGACCCTGGTTCATCAACTCCTGTGACTCCTCATGGTCCTTCCACAGCAGATAAAGGCAAGGAACCAGTTGAAGTGGATGCTGAAGCTGATGAAGAAACTGAAGAGGAGGACCTCTCCCAATATCAGCTCTCTCGAAGAACTCCTGGATCCACATAGTTCACTACTTAGGACATTTGCATTCTGTTTGTCTATTTTATGTGTTTGTAATGGTCAACATTTGTAACCTTCTTTTAATGTTTCTCTTGTTGGTACGGTATGTTTATGTTAAGTATTTTGAATGATGACTGTGTTTATGGATGTTTAAGTATTTTGGTGCAATGAATTTGGTTTTCGTTGATGAATGGGTTTGTGGATGTGTTGATGTGATTGGTTGCCCTTTTGTGATGACAAAAAGGGGGAGAGGACTGGATTGATTGATGATTGATGATTGGTATTGATTGATGATTGATGATTGGTATTGATTGATGATTGATGATTGGTGATGTTGGATATGTTGGATTGATTGTTTAAATTTGGATTGGCTGATATGCTTAATTGTCATATTTTTGGAATTGTTTAACTCGGATGGGCAGCCAAGTGAGGGGGAGCTTTTTCAAAATTTTCAAAATTTTATGATTCACTAAATAAGGGGGAGTTCGTGAGAAAGGGGGAGCTTATAATGCAATCATCAAATTTCATTTCAAACTTTTGTTTTGTCATCATCAAAAAGGGGGAGAATGTTATTCTTGGTTTTGATGATCACAAAAGTTCGTTGAAATGTTTATACAGACCAAGAAAGTGAACACTTTGATCAGGCCTGATGGAACAAAGTAAGCATATGTTCGATTAACTCCAGACTACGATGCTTTGGATGTGGCAAACAAGATTGGAATAATATAAACAAATTTAGTCATTGTTTTGTTCCGATCAAAGATACTGTCTTTTAAGTATGACAATTTTGTTAGTCTTGGTTCCTTAAAATGTTTTATCTAACTTTCTTCAAATATAAGTGTTGTTGCCTATCAAAGAATCAGGTACGAATATGTCGTGAGCAAAAACAGGACACTCATGTCGGACGGCCGAAAGGAATCTGTCGGACGTCCGAAGGGATGAAGAACATCAGGAAGGAGTTTCTGTCGGACGCACATCGATCGTGTCGGACGTCCTAAAAATTCCACAAAGCTTTGATGACTCTCTGCCAAGACACTGTCGGACGCTCGCAAGGAAGCATCGGACGTCCTGAAGGATCGGACGCATGCTTCGGACGAACATCAAGATCATCAGACGTCCTAAAAATTCCTCGAAGATTTGATAACTCTCTGGACGACGTTCGAACACTGAAGCTCGGACGATAAAATTCCATCGGACGTCCGAACTTCAATTTGGCTGTTTTTCGGACGATTGGTTCGGACGATAATTTGATCGTCGGACGTCCGAAAGCCCCAACGGCTAGCTGACTCTTCATCTGCCTTCTATCCGTTGGAAGCTTTAATGAAGCCCATTTCTGTTTCCCTTTAAAAACAAACTGTTCTGAACGAAGTAAGAACTTTTGCACACTTGGTCTACAAGATCTCAAGAGATATTTTAGCTAGAAAATAGTCTTCAAAGTTAGATTTGTTCTCTAAGTGGTGTGAACTTCTGGTGAGCTTTTCTCTTGTGGTTGAAAGTTTCATTAGTGTAGCTTTGTTGAGGGTTATCTGAGTGTTTGTAAAACTTCTTAGCTTGACTAAGTGTGGCTTAGGGCAAGGAGGAAGTGCTCCCTCCATTGTACATCTAGTTGATCATATTTCATCAAAGAGAAGTTGCTCAACCTTGTGATTGGTCTTCAAGTTTGAGGAAAGCTTGGTAGACAATTGGTTTGATTTCCTATTTTACTTTTTGTTCAATAAAATTCTCATTGCTTATATAAACTTGTTTTTCTGATCAATATTGCTATTGTCTTCTAATCTACTTGGTTGAACTTTACTAGAAAAGAAGGTAAATTTTTATTAAAGAAAAAGTGCATAAATTTGGTTAAGATTTTAATCAACCCAATTCACCCCCCCTCTTGGTTGTCTTTGGGACTTACACTATTGCATTCATAAGCCTTAGAAATAAGAGCTCTGGTATGATACTCTTTTAGAACCTACTCTCTTAGATAGGTTATTGCACGTTTAAATTCCAATATATTGCATTTGTAGGTTAATAATTGCACATCATTTTAGACCCACCCTGGCATACAAAGTGTCCATTTAGGTCATGTTTTCATTTCAAATTGCATATTTAATTGCTTTGATAAATTGGCATCATGCATAAACCTTAGAAGGGAATGCCGCATAGGGGATCCCATGATAGGAATAAACCACCTTGTGTCTTAGATATGTAATCCAATGAGACTTGCACGTTTATAGTTTTGTATCATCCAAAAGGGTAGTGCACAAGGTAAGGTAGGATCTGATCCCTTTCACGATGGTGACATTGGCCTCGAAGATAATAGAGCAACTTTTGCACATTAGAATAGAAGCATCTAACAATCATCTTTTGGCCATTTTATCAGAATTGGTAAAAATTCCTTGCGTAAAAGACATTAAGTTGAAGAAATTCATAAATAATTCCTCATTGTTGAGATGATAAATATATTGAGGCCAAATATTGATTTTAGAAAACTCATAGACTAATGCGTTGCAACAAAATTTGTGAGTTTTGAAACTACAAATCGGTGGACAATCCAATCAATTTTGAATAAACCGTCAATACCATCCAATCGATTTTACCAATTTATTCATTTTTAAAACAATCTAGTCAATTTTTGAATAAATCATCACTCCATCCGATCTATATGATCAATCAATTTCCTTCAATTCATTTGACCAGTTTACCTATTTTTAGGGTGATCCAGTCAATTTTGAATAAATCATCAATTTCATTCAATTCATTTGACTAGTTTACCTATTTTAGGGCGATTCAGTCAATTTTGAATAAATCATCAATTTCATTTGACCAGTTTACCCATTTTTAGGGTGATCTATTCGATTTTGAACAAATTATCAATTTCATTCAATCTATTTGACCAATTTACCCATTTTAGGGCGATTTAGTTAATTTTGAATAAATTATCAATTTCATTTGACAAATTTACCCATTTTTAGGGTGATCTATTCGATTTTGAACAAATTATCAATTTCATTCAAACTATTTGACCAATTTACCCATTTTTAGGGTGATCTATTCGATTTTGAATAAATCATCAATTTCATTCTAACTATTTGACCAATTTACCCATTTTTAGGGCGATCCAGTCAATTTTTGAATAAATCATCAATTTTATCCGATCCATTTAATCCGTTTATTTTTCTTTTAGGGTTTCGATCTAAGGTTCACTGAATAAACTAGTCGAGACATTACAATCTGATACGTTCCTCGATCAACTTGTTTCGAGACACGTAGCACGTTTGCCCAAGGATCTAGCGAGGATGTCCAACGCTTGGAATTGCGGGATCTAAAACCAAACGGACGACACGATTTGATTCAAGACGGTAGGACGACGACTCCAATGAAGGTGACTACTCCACGGGATAGGTCGGTAGAACAATCTAGGACGAGACGCAAGATTGCTCAAAACCCTTGCCAAAGCAAGTAAAAGGCTCGAACACTCTTCTTAGAAGAAGGAACAAAAATAAGACAATTTTATTGATAAAAGTTCTGACCCTTAAACCTTACAAAGCAAGCCTATTTATAGGCTAAAGTGACTAAAACCCTAAAGGGGCTAGGAAAAGGAAAAAGTCGGCCCATGCTCTTGGAACAAGATGGGTCGGCCCATGCTCTTACTTAATCATTAACTAATTGCTAACTAATTGATGGGGCCTAAGGCCTTATTCTCTTGGTGGCCCGCTTGACTCTTCGTGGGCTTGGATCATGGTGTAAATGGCTCGATTGTCTCTCTCCAAACCCTCAATATCTTTGTGAACTCCATGTTGGTCTTTGGACAACTCTAACCAGAACTTGGAATGATTCTTTGAATAGCTTGGCCCAATGGGACTCGAAACATGAAGTCATTGCGTGGGCTTTGACCCGTACACACATCACAATCCTTTCAAGAGTAGGCTCTTTCATACATCATTTTATGTGTTAATCAAAGTGATCAATCCATTCGGACTTCGTTCTCATTTTGTGAGGATAGATGTCTCTTGCCACACCAATCGACCTTTTTTTTCAAATTACTTTTCACTCGAATATCAATAAGTTGATCGGGTCCATCAGGTAATGTATAGTGCCTGCTCTGAAGGATTGCATTTTCATGTTAGGCCAACCCTTGGGATAAAAGAGTCCCACAATAGGACATGCATCTGAATTACCTCAATATATACTAACTTGTGTCTTTTTCTTTTTCTTTCTTTTCCTGCTTTGTCAACAGCTGGTCAAGAGAGGAATTTAAATAAGGTTTTTCCTAAATTTTCAGGTAATTGTAAATATAACTACACAAAGAAGCCCCATCATTACACGATCACATAGCCGAGTTTCGAGAAATAGTGTAAACATGAGTACATATCTGGAATCATCTGACAAGTCCACCACGGCACCTCCAGCAGACACTGCAAATTTGGGAGTTCAGTTGAGCGAGATGTTAAACAAATTCAATGAATTGAGCATGGAAATGACAACCCAAAGGCGCATGATTGACCAACTGGTTTGTGACGACCCCACCTCCCCCTAAGGCGAACCAGAGGGCTTAGCGGGTCGCTTGCCCAGCTCGCGCCAGGACTCGAAGTCAAAAGCAAATAAAAGCTAAAAGTAACAAAAGAGTACTATTCACATTATATACATCGGCAAAAGAGTTCTATTTACATCTCCAAAAGTAACTACCCATACCATTACATCCTTATGATTATAACCAAAACCAAAGAGTAGACCCTAAGAAGGGTCCTTACATGGATCACTATAATAGGGAAAAACATATTAACTATTCTGTTATTACAAACAAAACCCAACTATACTAGTGATGGTGCCAAAATTTTCCCGCGTCGGCCCCTGCTAAGGAAAACAAAAGAAAGGGGGGTAAGCTATAAGTTTAGTGACTAACCAGGGGTAAAAATGTAATTTTTACATGTCAACATTTGCACAGTGAGAGCAAAGCAAAAGCAGAAAACTTACACCACATGGTAAGGATACGGGTGGCTCCCAAGCCAACTCATTTGTCAATTTTGATCACTGGTTGACCCTTGAGATCCTGAGCCACGCAGCTCGCTTCTCTTAAAGGATCCCACATAGAGAGACCATGAGCCTCAACTCAAGTCACGAGCAATAAATGCTCTAAAATATTCTTCAAGCAATAAATGCTTTAAAATCGTAGTTCACGCAATAAATGCTCCCAAATTGCGTCACAAGCAATAAATGCTCCGCAAATGTTTCACAAGCAATAAATGCTCCATAAAAAATCACAAAATCATATTTCACAGGTATCAATAGCAACTAATGGGGTTTAGATCGAGTGCGATAAAGTACACCCTCGCCTAAGTGCCCATTTTTCATAGTAAACTCATATTAGTATTGAGTTACACGGAAACCCTGATTACTCACCTAAAGAGCAAGTATAACGAGAGAAAGTACAGAAATGAATTCAAGTCGTCAGCTAGTGGGCCCCACCGGCTCCGCCTAGCCCGTCACCGCCTGTAGCAGAAGGTTGAGCCATATTATCGAGCCCTATTATCACACAAACAACTACTAAAGAGCATAAATTAAGCAAAATGGCAAAATTGGCACATGCATGTGCGGAATCGGCAAATGGAAATGGAAACGGCCGGCAAACGGAAATGGGCATAGTTACTGTCCCAAACTGTTTTGACCATAAGTTGGGCTAGGAATGTCAGATTAAAGTGTATGAGATACTGTTTCAGAAGCTAAAAGAAAAGACTACAACTTTCGTGAAGACACCTAAATCCGGATATGAAAAGAAATAGGTCGAAAGTATGGAAAACTGTGCCAGAAGTTCGCACTTTAGGGTGACGGACAGGGTATGTTTGCCGGACCATAACTCACAGCTCACAAACCCAAATCAAGAAATTCCAAAGGAATTGGAAAGCTAAGACATAAGGCTAAAACTTTTATGTTTTGGCCAAGACCTGGATCAACTCAGAACAGAACAAAAAATGAGTGCCAAATTACCTGTCAGAACTATCCAGTGTTCAAGGCAGTTCTGACTCACGATCTTGTTTTGACTATAACGGGAGCTACAAAGCTCGGATTTGGATGTACTTTATACTGTTTTGAATCTGAAACAAAGCCCTACATTTCTTATGAAGACACCAACACCCAGTTCCATTGTTATCCATGCGAACTAAGCATGGTCAGAAGCTAATTTACAAAATGTGACCAAACCAGAATTTGAAAGCTGAGTGAGGGTTTTGGCTATAACTCAGGCTACACACCTCTGTTTGACCTGAAACTTTGCAGGAATAACAAGGACTTAAGAAGATACAACTTTCATGTTTTGAGCAGCTTCCAAATCAGCACGCAGCATAAATAAAAACAGAGCCCAATTTGGATTTGTGGACTGCCCTGTTTCCAGTTTTGCCGGTTTTGTGTATTGCAACCGTGTGATCCGTTTCTCTAATTCTTATACAAGTCTTCTAACCAATTTCATACCAAATAATATTACATATATCAGACTCTAAAAGACCTAACAATGGTCTGAAATTTTCTCCGCAAATTATCATAAAATTACCAAATACTAACCACCATTTAGATTCCAATTCCACTAGTTCTTTACTAACTTCAAAACCCTAATCAATCAAACCATTTCTGTTACCTTTGTTTTCCTTACAGGGGACAAACTTGGAAATCATGGTTTTGGAAGAAAATGGTCAAACTAGTATATATGTCATGTTGTTAAGCTCTTCTGAAAATGAAGCCCTAATTGTATTTTGTGTAGTATGAATACCTCGGATTGCACTGTATGTTAATTTGTTCAAGACTCCAATGTAAAAAAATGTATAAGTGTTTAACCTTGTCTATTAAATGTATCCTGTTGAGACTATGATTTTATGATTTGGTAGGCATGTTCTCACATTAGTAGTTTTCGATTGTTCGTTTTCTTTGGGTCCTATCGCGCGTACTATATTGGGTTTGTGTGAATCGACTCCGTAGTCCTGGCGAGAGTTGGGCAGGCGGTCCGCCGAACCCTTTGGTTCGCCTTAGAGTGAGGTGTTAGGGTGAGGTGTGGCTGTCACAGGTGCTCTCGCTAGGACTACGGATCCGGAACAGACATAAACCCTTCCAAATGCTCAAAAGAACTTCAAAAGGTAACATTCAGAACCAAATGAGCCAAAGTAAAAGATACAATCAATCTTTGGTACAGCGTTCCCACGAAAATCAAAACGAAATGGAAGAGCCGCCGCTACATCACAATCCATCCCAGTACCAGTACACTTTGTTAAAATGTACATGCCCAAATATATGTCAGATAAACATGAGGAAACACTTCAAAATATACATAGTAGTAAGTTTACAAACCAAAAGGAAACATTGTATTAAGATACATTTAGGGTTTCCAACTTCCACGGAGCTATACAAAAGGGTGTTTATACAAGCTCAATTCATTCTTCAAAATGATCATTGGTCCAAAAGATGGTTCCCTGTAAGGAAAACAAGGATAACGGGACGGGGTGAGCTAAAAGCTCAATGAGGTACCAAAAGTATAAATGGTAGGAACAGTAGAACTCATGAAAAATCACTTTTAAGGCACATATTCACATCAAATAGGGGGAGGTTGTGAGACCCCGGTTAGTCCTTAATTTTGATATTATTTGAATAAGGAGTATTATCGTTATTTTGCTATAAAATTTGGTTTTAAGGTTGGTGGTAATACTTAAAAAGGTTATTTCGTCTATATACTATGAAAACCCTAATTTGGGTTATTACTAAAACCCTAGTTTTTGTAATGAATGGCAAGTTTGTGCTATTATATTAATAGGCATGCTAATATATGTTATCATGCAAGTAAGTATAGGATTCGATTATTTAGTAAATGTTAGGTAGGTTTGAGAGCTAGAAAATCCTAAACTAGTCAAACCTCTAGTGTTACAATCCATTAGAAAGCTTAAGTTGGGTTTAAAACCCTAACTTTGCCAATATTATAAAGGTTGTTGTTTCATTGTTTTTATTATGGAGAAAGTATGATTAAGTATGGGAGGTTAAGATAGGAAGGTGATTAGTGACATGATTAAGTGTGACTAAGTGCTTTAGACTAGATTAAGTTATCATTTATGGAGTTAATTGAAAGATTATCAATGTTTGAGGGAAAAGGAGTAAGAAAGAGAAAGTAAAGGTTGTAAGGGTTAGGAGGCAATAACCAAGCTTTTATTTGATTGGTGGAAGTGATAAATATCTTCTATGGTCTTTGACTTATTTATTACCTTAGACTTGCAAGATAATCATAAGAAATCAACAAAACAAAAACTAAAGAGAAAGAGAGAGAGAGAGGCCGAGAGAGAGAGAGCAAGAGAAGGGGAGAGATTTCCTTCAAAATTCTTCAACTTCTAGCTTCCATCTTGCTTTTGGAGCTTAAGGGAACAACTTGGGTACTTGATTGTTGAAGTTTGATCAACTACAAAGCTTATTTGAAAGGTAAATCACCTCTCTTGGAGGTTTAAGTTGGGTGATTAATTTTTGGAAACCATGGAAGTGATGTATTTTGTTGTGATTATGGACTTGTATGGTGGATGTGATGTTTATATTGAAGTTTCATGGTTTATTTTGTTGAGATATAGTTGCCTAAATTTCGGTCAAGACTATGAAAGGTTAGAGTTTTTGCTTCATGGTTCATTAAATTGATTGGGTTCGTTGTTGGCTTGTAAATGGAATTTTTGATGTATTCTTGTTCTTGTATGGTTAGCTTTTAGCAAAATCAGATTTGACCATGAAACCCTAGGCTTCCTTAGGTTAGTTTAGCTTGGCTAATGTTTAGTTTAGTTAGGGTTTGGTTAGTAGGTTGTTAGATTAAGTTTATTGATGCAAATAAAGTTAGGTTAGGGATTATGGTTAGTTTTGGCAATTTTGTAGTGACTTAGAGGGAAAGTTTCGGACCATTTGTAGGTCATTTAGAGGTTAGTATATGTGTGTTTATTTGGTATGAAAGTGGTTGGAAGACTTGCATGGAAACCTTGGAAAAGGACCATGCATTTGCGACGTTCGAAACCGGCAAAACTGGAAACAGGATAGTCCACAAATCCGAACTTGGGTTCTGTTTTTCTTTATGCTACGTATGGATTCAGAGGTTTCTCAAAACATGAAAGTTGTATCTTCTTAAGTCCTTAATGTGCCTGCAAAATTTCAGGTTAAATGGATCAGCGTAGCCCAAGTTATAGCCAAAACACTTGCACCTATTTTGAACACTAGATTGTGTTACGCTTTTGGATTTAGCCTCTGACCATGCTCGGTTCGCCTGGATAACATGCGAACTGGGTGTTGACCCCTTCATAAGAAATGTAGATCTTGGTTTTATCTTATAAACATATAAAGTGCGTCCAAATCCGAGTTCCGTAGCTCCAGTTATAACCAAAACGAGATCTATTGTCAGAACTGCCTTTGAATTTGGACAGTTCTGACAGGAACTTTGGACCCATTTTCACCCTGCTCTGTATGGATTCAGGTTTTGACCAAAACATAAAATTTTTAGCATTATGACATAAATTTCTAACACCTTTGGAATTTCTTGATTTGGATTTGGGAGCTGTGAGTTATGGTCCGACAAACAGACCCTGTCCGTCACCCTAAAGTGCAAACTTCTGGTACTGTTTTCCATAATTTTGACCTGCTTCCATTCAGATCGAGATTAAGGTATCTTCATGAAAATTGTAACCCTTTCTCTTATCTTCGTAACGGTATCTCATACACTTTAATATGATATTCCTAGCCCAACTTATGGTCAAAACAGTTTGGGACAGTAACTATGCCCATTTCCGTTTGCCGGCCGTTTCCATTTCTGTTTGCCGATTCCGGACATGCATGTGCCAATTTTGCCGTTTTGCTTAATTTACATACTTTAGTAGTTGTTTGTGTGATGATATGGCTCAACCTTCTGCTACAGGCGGTGACGGGCTAGACGGAGCCGGTGGGGCCCACTAACTGACGACTTGAATTCATTTCTGTACTTTCTCTCGTTATACTTGCTCTTTAGGTGAGTAATCAGGGTTTCTGTGTAACTCAATGCTAATATGAGTTTACTATGAAAAACGGGCACTTAGGCAAGGGTGTACTTTATCGTACTCGACCTAAACCCCATTAGTTGCTATTAATACCTATGAAATATGATTTTGTGATTTGTTATGGAGCATTTATTGCTTGTGAAACATTTGCGGAGCAATTATTGCTTGTGATGCAATTTGGGAGCATTTATTGCTTGAACTAGAGCATTTATTGCTTGAACCAGAGCATTTATTGCTTGAACCAGAGCATTTATTGCTTGAACTACGATTTTAGAGCATTTATTGCTTGAAAAATATTTTAGAGCATTTATTGCTCGTGACTTGAGCTGAGGCTCATGGTCTCTCTATGTGGGATCCTTTAAGAGAAGCGAGCTGTGTGGCTCAGGATCTCAAGGGTCAACCAGTGATCAAACTCGACAAATAAGTTGGCTTTGGAGCCACCCGTATCCTTACCATGTGGTGTTACTTTTCTGCTTTTGCTTTGCTCTCACTGTGCAAATATTGGCATGAAAAAAAAATTACATTTTTACCCCTGATTAGTCATTAAGCTTATAGCTTACCCCCTTTTCTTTTGTTTTCCTTAACAGGAGCCGACGCGGGAAAATTTTGGCACCATCACTAGTATAGTTAGGTTTGGTTTGTAATAGTTGAACAACTAAGATATTTTTGTTTGTTTTGGTGACCTGTATTAAAACCCTTCTTTGGGTCTACTTTCTAATTTTGATTACTATCATGCGATGATGTAGTGATCTGGATATCTACTTTTGAGGATGTAAATAGAAATCTTTTGGGGATTGTATATTGTGAATAGTGCTCTTTTGGTTTCTTTAGTTTTTATTGTTTTGTATTTTCGAGTCCTGGCGCGAGCTAGGCAGGCGTCCCGCCGATACCCTCGGGTTCGCCCTTGGGAGAAGTGGTGACGTCATAGGTGGTATCAGAGCGCCTAAGTTAGAGGACTTGGGCAATTGTGGGACATACGTGATGGGCATTAGGAATACGTGATTCTCTTTAAGATGAATGATATATTTTAAGCTGAAATACCGGTGAACTGACAACTTAATGTTTTGTAGGTATGGATCCGGGCAGTTCTAGTGGTGCTGGACCTAGCGGCGTGGGACCGGGACCGAGACCTCCGAGTGCGAGGGGCCTGGAGGACCGGGTGTTGCGTAGGCGGGTGATCCGATATCGGAAGAGGCCTGGGAAGCCCTACACTTTGTATTCCCCCTTTGGTCAGGTGTTGCGCTGACCCTGTGAGTGTTGCTATACGTATGGCTACCTTGACGAGGTCGTCCTGGCAGTGGATGACAAGCGATGCAGCTTGGGGAAGGCTTGCGATCGTTTGACTAGACAGCTAGAGGAGGCTAGAGAGGTTGCCTACGGGCAGGCTATGCGTGTTAGGGATTTGGAGCAGGGCCTCCGAGACACACACCAGCACCTCTTCGCTATGAAGAGGCAGCTTAGGGAGAGGGCCCGGAGTATTACGTTGGACTGCGAAGTCCTACTAGATGTGGCCGCGGAGGCACCACCACGAGCTACCGGCCCAGAGCTAATGGACGAGGTATATACTCTAGGTTTCGTTAGGGATTGGGGCCCTAGGGGAGGCGCGTAGGGCCGTTGTTTGGATTCTCTTTTGGCCATCTGACATGTTTTTGTTCTAACCAGTATAGCTGGTTCTTTGGTTATCTGCTGGCTAACTAGATTTTTGGAGCCGAATGCTCATGTATTTAAAGGGTTTTGTACCGACCGGATGTCGGATAAATTGTATATCTTTTGGTGTGACTTTGTAAATATATGTATATATTTGAGTATAATCTTTTGCACTTATCTTTTGTGTGTCCTTTGTGCATATGCTTTGTATTCTTTATTTTGTTCATAGTTTGAAAAATAAGTATACGTTATATTTCGATTTATAGACTTTTGAACCTAAATGGACTCCGGTTAATTTCGAGGACGAAATTATTCTAAGAGGGGGAGGTTGTGAGACCCCGGTTAGTCCTTAATTTTGATATTATTTCAATAAGGAGTATTATTGTTATTTTGCTATAAAATTTGGATTTAAGGTTGGTGGTAATACTTAAAAATGTTTTCGTCTATATATTATGAAAACCCTAATTCGCTCTAACTTGAAAACGAAAAGTGAAACCCTACTTTCTAGGTTCATTTACACATATTGTGGGGTGATTGAGTAGTAGGGCTATTAGAAAGTAATAATTTCCAAATAAAAGGAATTTTAAGAAAAATGTGCGGGATTTTACAATTCCATTGATTACAATTAGGGTTCCGATTAAAAATGAGAAATTTAAGAAAATCGGTTAGTCACAAGTAAACTAGGTTTTTTTTCTTCTTTTGATTAGAATTTAGGGTTTAAAGAAGTCGGGGTATCACAATCTCCCCTCCTTAAAAGAATTTCGTCCTCGAAATTCATTCATTTATTCGTAAATTCATATAGTTATTCGTAAATAAGTATAAGCAAAATAAAATAGCTGTAAGGTTCAATAAAAGCATTTTCAAAACACATTGAAACTAACATACTTTCTTTATATACATATCATAGCAATTAACACATCCTACGGTACATTAACCCTAGGTATTGCTCAGGCACTACACTTAATCAAAACTCGAAACTCGTGAATAATAAGGATCCCAAATCCCACGAATATCACCAAGGCAAGAAAGATTGTCACATTGGACCTAGTAATTAGACCAATTGAGGGGGTTGGATATGGAAGTGTTATTTCCTTTCTGTTATGAGCGTGAGGACTTGATAAACGTCTACTTGACTTTGCATTAGTCTAGCTACAACTATAGAGGTATTTGGTATTTTCTACCCCTCTTGTAAGGCTTGATACCCATAGTTTGGTTCTCAATAAACTACCTTTGCCTATATTTCCTTGATGTTAAATGAAATTTTCATCTGTGGTTCGAAAGGGGAAACTTTTGATATTTTCACTGGTTTTCTTAGCAGGGAATTTTAGTCATTGCATTAACACGATTTCTTTCTAGATAGATAGTGGCATGGTAAGAAAAATTTTGAGGACGAAATTTCTTTAAGGGGGAGAGAGTGTGAGGACCTGTAAATTTTTCGTATTTTATATTATTTTATTTTATTCTTTCACATGCATTTTCTTCATTATACCTATTATATTAATTTTCCCAAAGATTTTATAAGTAAGTATAGTTTTAAAATAATTTTTCTAGTGTAAGTTAGTTTATGTGACATTAGTAGTGTATCTTGGATGTGGGACCCGCTAGTGCGGTTAGTGAGATAAAATTTTGACCCCTAGTTGAAGTTTTGTGTTAATGGATATTATTTTACAAGGTGCTAGGAGATTATTAGAGGTTAGCTAGATATATTAACCATTGGGAGAAAGAAGATAAGCTTGAGACATCTAAGGTGGCACGTGTCGCGAATCCATTGGAAGTTGGACTTGACCAACTCTTATTTAACTTTACCAAAATCAAAATTGACCCAAATCTTCTTCATTCTTGCCCTCTCTTGGCCGAAAATTTGGAGAGAAAAAAAGAGAAAGATAGGTTCATCTTCCACTTTAATTTAAACTTTGAGATTTCACCGATGGCCTTGCAAAATACTCCATAGAAGTTGTTCTCTAAGGAAGCTTGAGGGTTCCTATGGAATGATTTGGGAAGAGAAAGGTGTGGATAGCCTCTTTGCCTAAGGTTTAAGGTATCTATGCTAAGAATCTTTCTCTATTTCAGATAATTTCAAATTAGTGTCTTATGGAGGCAACTTTGGTAGTTTTATGTAAAATTTCATGGTTGGAAGTGATATTATGGAAATTTTCAGTTTTATCGTGAATTTTCTGTCCAAATATGAAGCTTGAAGGTTAGTTAGGATTTCCTAGCTTTGACATGTGCAAAATCTAGTGTTTATGTGTTATTTCACTTTGCTTAAAGAAATTTCAGCTTTGATGCATAAATTTCAGGTTTAGGGTTTCTAATTTGGACATGATTAGAGTTACTTTTGGATCTACAAATTGGTTGTATATTAAGGGTGTTTGATAGCTTGTGATTTGTGGGTATACTTGTGGTTTAAACTGAGAAGTGATTGGTGTTAATGTTTGGATGGAAAAGTAAAGAAAAACAAAGGGAGGTGCTGTCAAAATTTCGGCAAGAACTCCTGAGCAGTCTCAGAACATCTGTTATAACTTGATGTAGAAATGTCAGAATTGAGTTCCGTTTGTTGCATTTGAAACTAGATTCATAGATCTACAAACCATGAAAATTTCAGAACCTGGTTCTGTCTGTACGATTTATGGTGATTTTTCAAAGTTGACTGAAATATTGTACCCGTTCTGTCTTGTACTGGATAAAACAGCAATTTGAGGTTCGAATTTGACTGACTTGTGTTCTGAATCTTACAATGGCGTCTTCTGGGAAGTTGTAGCCCTTTGAATTTTTTTTCCAACGGTATAAATTTTATCAATTTTGGACTTAAGAAGCTTCAGATATGATTTTTCTTATAATGTTGCGCAAAACTGGAAAATTCTGTTTTCTTAACCTTGATCTTACTTTCATTTTCTACTTTAAATTTGGAGTTAGTAAAGCATTGTAGGTAGGGCTTTGAGGTTGTTTCTGCCTTTAGAACCAACTGTTACCTTTTCACTTCAAATCCACCACTTTGCTTTGCATTAATGGTTCATTTGCATGGGCATACGACTAGTAGTCGAGCCTCACTTGTACATTCTGTTTACTCCGTTTTGGATGTAGAAACTTCAATTGTTTTACTTTGGTTATTTTTAGGGTTTCTTGGCGATTAAGCCACTTTGGGTGAAAACTTTTGAAGTATCTGTACTTGAACTGGTGAGTGTACCACTCCCCTTATTTGTTGCTTAACTTGGTTTCTGCACCTGCAATCTGTGATTTGAACGACTGTACTATCTGTTTATTCTGTTTGAGACGAGGGTGTACTTTATCACACTCGTTCTCTTGTCTGTCTGTATGCCTATTTACTGTATGTAATCTGTTATCTGTATCTGAGTCTGTTCGGACGTCGTTTGGAGGCTGATATCCAACGACCCTTCTGTGACCTCTGAGCTCAACACCTGTGGCAAGTTACTCAAGTCGAGCCGGCAAGGGCCTGGTCGATTAGATAACGAACTACAGTAGTCTGTTCTAGGAATCTTTGGGTATTGAGACCCTTGATTCCGGTATACTCGAGTATTACCATTTCTGTTTCCTGTTTGGCGTTCGAGCCCGGTAAGGGGTATGCTTAGTGAACGGGATTTGGCATAAGCGGGGTCTACGGTCATGTTTGTTTCTTCGAGCGTTGACGGAGAGTCAACGAGTTGGGATCAAATACTGCAAATAGGGAAATTTGGCTACTGAGAGCCACCCGTATCCTTTCTATTTAAGATGTTTGTTCATTTCCTTATTTGATATGCATATGTGAGTAATTGAATATGAAATGCCATGTTTTAAACTGCTATTATTTTGGTACCTCATTGAGCGTAAGCTCACCCCCTTCCCGTTACCTTTTGTTTTCCTTATAGGGAACAATACCTTTGGAGCATGATTTTGAAGAAAGAAGTAGAGCGAGCTCTAGTTATTCTTTTGTATAGCACCTCTGTAGTTGAAACCCTAATTCTACTTTGATCCCTCGTGAATATTCTGACTTGTATTGCTTGTTAAACTTTTAAACCTTTCAGTGTTTGTATATCTTCAAGAGATTAACCATGTAAATTAAGTGTACTTGTTGAGATGGTACTTTTACTTGGCTTGACGAACACTTCTGGTATCCGTATGGTTTGGTAAGTTTTATTTTGGCTTGGTGGTCTCCAATTGTTTGTTTTCTTTGGGTTTCTGTGCGCGGTTGTAGGGTTTTAAGTGATTTGATTCCATAGACCTGGCGAGAGCTGGACAGGCAGTCCGCTAACCCTTTGGTATGCCTTAGGAGAAGGTGGGGCTGTCACAGGTGTATTGTGATACCCCGAATTTTAGGACAATATTTTTCCCTCGTTCTTTTAAAATTTCGATTTCTTTCTTTTGTCTTGTTTTAACACATTATTTTTTTTAAATTGGACACTTTAAATTTAAATCAAAACCCTAGTTTTTACTTGTGATTAACCGTTTTCTCAAATTTCTCATATTTCAACCGAAACCCTAAATTCAATTTATGGAATTGTAAAATCCCTCACGTTTTTCTTAAAAATTCCCTTTTAATTGGAAATTATGATTTTATAATAGCCCTACCACCCAATCACCCCACAATAAGTGCAAATGAACATGAAAGTAAAGGTTTTCCCTTTTCATTTTTAAGTTAGCGCGAATTAGGGTTTTCACATTTTTCCGTAGTGTGACTATTCGGTACGGAGTGAGGATCAAAATTGGTGAGTAAAAGTGACTTTTGAATGAGGAAAATATTATATGATTAGAAGTGATAATAATAAGTTAGTGATTATAAGTTAAAACTCTAGTATACGCGATTAAAATATTTCCTTGACTTAGTATTATTTTATTTCACCACATACTTTATCTCCAAATATTCTTTTTCATGTGGTTAGGACATTACATGAGAGTTAAGGGGTGTTAGTAAGATAAGGGAAAGAATTGGAGGATAGGAGCATGATTTGGCAAAGATTAGTGAGAGAATGGCCAAGATGGTGCAAAGTGGCAAGACACCAACCATGCAACTTATTTGACCAAAGAATTTGATGATTAAAACCATTTTTTTTGCTCCATTTCCTTCATAAGCTGGCCGGCCATCTTGGAGCAGCAAAGGAGAAGAAGAAACTCCATTTTCTTGCTTTTTACTCTTAGTTTAATCTTAGGAAAAAAAATCAAAAGTGAAGGAGTGAGTTAATGAGTGAAATCCATCCAACTCTAGTGTGTGATCTTCAAGCCTTGAAGCTTTTGGTTGGTGGTTGTTTTGGGTGACTTAATCAACTTGTAAGAGAGGTATGTGATCTTTAATCCTTGCTTTTATGGTGTTATATTAAGTATTTAAAGGTTTGAGGCTAAACTAGATGTTGTATGGATGCTTCCTATGGCTAAATCTCTTGAATTAGTGAAGTGGTAGTTGGGTTGGTTAAGTGGCCTACCATGTGTTTGATTAATTGTTAAAGCTTTGATTCATGGTTTTCTTGATGTATAAACCTGTTTCAGATTCTTTTAGTTAGAGTTAACACTTGGCATGTTGGTTAAGAGGAAAACAATGAAAGGATGAAACAAGAAAAGTAGTGGTATGCACTAATAGCCCAAATTCCAGATTTCTGGAAATTCAAGCTTCAATTCTGCCCGGTTCTAGTTCGTGATGTTAGAAGCCGAATTAGCCTTAACTCAAAACATGAAAGTTGTATAGAATGATGTTTTATAGTTGCTTGTAAAATTTCAGCCCAATCCGACCTCTGTAACCTGTGAAAAGACAAAATTACCCCTACTGCCCTGTTTCTGTCAAAAATGATAATCAGCCTGTGTAAGTGGTTAGTTTGACCAGGAATATTACTGAATTGATTATCGATGTCTTCTTAAGAATTATAGCCTTGTATCTTAGCTTTCAAATAGCTTTGGAATTACCTGAATCGGAGTTGTGTGTGCTGAGATATGCTTGAATGAATCAGGACTGCTAGGTAAATTTCACAGTGAGCTTCGAACTAGAAAATCTGGGGTTATTTTGGTGAATTTGACCTAGTTAGGGTACGAACTGGACTAAATAGTCTTCATCAAAGTTATAGCCCTCTGTCTTAGCTTCGAAACGGTATAACTTGTACTTCAATCCAATAAGCGTAGTTTCAGTTATGTCCGATACGCTAAGTAGCGGTGAATCTGCCTTTTTGGTTTCCTAGCTTAAAGCTCATTTCCGGACATTTTCCTAGTTTGATTTCGTACTTGTATGAATTTGAGCCTATTGAACGGCTATTGAAATGAGATGATTTTGTGTATGACTTTGGGGCTTTATTGTGATTGAGTTGAGATGTGATTTGTAATGTCTTGTAGGATGGAAAATAAGGAATTTAAGGGGAAGTGCTGTCCAATCTTTGAGAACGTTTAATCGCTGTGAGTTTGGGTTAATTCTTGGTAGAATGAAGAGCTTGGACTTGATCGAGAAAAACTGTCTATGATGGATGAGGATTAAGAGCCATGGTTGATGAGTGAACCAAACTATTTCCAAACCTACTTATGAATTGTTTCTTGCATTATTTACTCGATTGCATATCATGTGTGCTTGCATGTGAATTCATGACACGATTTGGCTCCAATGAGTTCTTGGAAAGTCTTTTGCTGAACACCAACGTCTCCACCACTGTTTACTTGGAGCAAATGGCTCCCTATCACTGTTTCACTGTTACTGGATCAATTTGAGCGTTGGATGTTTAGGTACAATGATTTCACTGGCTCACAAGAGCAATAAACGTATATTTGATTACTGATTCATGACATCATTGAAATGAACTATTGAGAAACTGATTTGATGATTGCTTTTACTGGTTACTCGCTGAGCTTCTAACTCACCCCAAAACGTTTTATTTCCCCTCCATAGGGCTCGAGGCGAAGGAAGCGCTTGTATCACGTTATTCGTGTGATTGGATGGCTTATATCTTGTATAGTTTAGATTTGGACTCATTTGTGTAATAGTTGGGCCAGTGTGACTGTTTGAAATTGAAGTGGATGTATGTGTACGTTCCACGCTTAGAATTAGTTTCCGCTTCGCTTATGATATGTTAATTTGAGGAACATTTGATGTATATTTGAGATGTATATTGTATTTGAATTGAGGATTGTAGTGAGTGAGTGAGTCCCGACGAGAGTTGGGCAGGCGGTCCGCCGAACCCTTTGGTTCGCCATAGGGTGAGAAAGCACATGTATGTTTCAAGGTTGGAAACTGGTATTTCTTTTTATAAAGGTTAAGTAGGATTAGAAAGCTAAAAAGTCTTACACTAGTAAATTCCCTAGTGTTTTGCTAATTGAACAACCTTAAGTTGGGTTTAAAACCCTTAATCTAGCTAAAATAACATGCACGATTCATAACTTACGCCCAAGAAGAGCACTTAATCCTCTACACTTATGCATATAATCGGGACCATAACACCACTTGGCCCAAACTCACTCCGCGCAGAGACCAAGCGAAGCAGGCTCTGATACCGCCTGTGACAGCCCCACCTTCCCCTAAGGCATACCAAAGGGTTAGCGGACTGCCTGTCCAGCTCTCGCCAGGTCTACGGAATCAAATCACTTAAAACCCTACAACCGCACACAGAAACCCAAAGAAAACAAACAATTGGAGACCACCAAGCCAAAATAAAACTTACCAAACCATACGGATACCAGAAGTGTTCATCAAGCCAAGTAAAAGTACCATCTCAACAAGTACACTTAATTTACATGGTTAATCTCTTGAAGATATACAAACACTGAAAGGTTTAAAAGTTTAACAAGCAATACAAGTCGGAATATTCACGAGGGATCAAAGTACAATTAGGGTTTCAACTACAGAGGTGCTATACAAAAGAATAACTAGAGCTCGCTCTACTTCTTTCTTCAAAATCATGGTTCAAAAGTATTGTTCCCTGTAAGGAAAACAAAAGGTAACGGGAAGGGGGTGAGCTTACGCTCAATGAGGTACCAAAATAATAGCAGTTTAAAACATGGCATTTCATATTCAATTACTCACATATGCATATCAAATAAGGAAATGAACAAACATCTTAAATAGAAAGGATACGGGTGGCTCTCAGGAGCCAAATTTTCCCATTTGCAGTACTTGATCCCAACTCGTTGACTCTCCGTCAACGGTCGAAGAAACAAACATGACCGTAGACCCCGCTTACGCCAAATCCCGTTCACCAAGCATACCTCTTACCGGGCCCGAACGCCAAACAGGAAACAGAAATGGTAATACTCGAGTATACCGGAATCAAGGGTCTCAATACCTAAAGATTCCTAGAACAGACTATTGTGGTTCGTTATCTAATCGACCAGGCCCTTGCCGGCTCGACTTGAGTAACTTGCCACAGGTGTTGAGCTCAGAGGTCACAGAAGGGTCGTTGGATATCAGCCTCCAAACAACGTCCAAACAGACTCAGATACAGATAACAGATTACACACAGTAAATAGGCATACAAACAGACAAGAGAACGAATGTGATAAAGTACACCCTCGTCTCAAACAGAATAAACAGATAGTACAGTCGTTCAAATCACAGATTGCAGGTGCAGAAACCAAGTTAAGCAACAAATAAGGGGAGTGGTACATTCACCAGTTCAAGTACAGATACTTCAAAAGTTTTCACCCAAAGTGGCTTAATCGCCAAGAAACCCTAAAAATAATCAAAGTAAAACAATTGAAGTTTCTACATCCAAAACGGAGTAAACAGAATGTACAAGTTAGGCTCGACTACTAGTCGTATGCCCATGCAAATGAACCATTAATGCAAAGCAAAGAGGTGGATTTGAAGTGAAAAGGTAACAGTTGGTTCTAAAGGCAGGAACAACCTCAAAGCCCTACCTACAATGCTTTACTAACTCCAAATTTAAAGTAGAAAATGAAAGTAAGATCAAGGTTAAGAAAACAGAATTTTCCAGTTTTGCGCAACATTATAAGAAAAATCATATCTGAAGCTTCTTAAGTCCAAAATTGATAAAATTTATACCGTTGGAAAAAAATTTCAAAGGGCTACAACTTCCCAGAAGACACCATTGTAAGATTTAGAACACAAGTCAGTCAAATTCGAACCTCAAATTGCTGTTTTATCCAGTACAAGATAGAACGGGTACAATATTTTAGTCAACTTTGAAAAATCACCATAAATCGTACAGACAGAACCAGGGTCTGAAATTTTCATGGTTTGTGTTTCTATGAATCTAGTTTCAAACGCAATAAACAGAACTCAATTCTGACATTTCTACATCAAGTTATAATAGATTTTTCGAGACTACTCAGGAGTTCTTGCGGAAATTTTGACAGCACCTCCCTTTGTTTTTCTTTACTTTTCCATCCAAACATTAACACCAATCACTTCTCAATTTCAACCACAAGTATACCCACAAATCACTAGCTATCAAACACCCTTAATATACAACCAATTTATAGATCCAAAAGTAACTCTAATCATGTCCAAATTAGAAACCCTAAACCTGAAATTTATGCATCAAAGTTGAAATTTCTTTAAGCAAAGTGAAATAACACATAAGCACTAGATTTTGCACATGTCAAAGCTAGAAAATCCTAACTAACCTTCAAGCTTCATATTTGGACAGAAAATTCATGATAAAACTGAAAATTTCCATAATATCACTTCCAACCATGAAATTTTGCATAAAACTACCAAAGTTGCCTCCATAAGACACTAATTTGAAATTATCTGAAATAGAGAAAGATTCTTAGCATAAATACCTTAAACCTTAGGCAAAGAGGCTATCCACACCTTTCTCTTCCCAAATCATTCCATAGGAACCCTCAAGCTTCCTTAGAGAACAACTTCTATGGAGTATTTTGCAAGACCATCGGTGAAATCTCAAAGTTTAGGCAAGAAATTGAAGTGGAAGATGAAGCTATCTTTCTCTCTTTTGCTCTCCAAATTTTCAGCCAAGAGAGGGCAAGAATGAAGAAGATTTGGGTCAATTTTGATTTTGGTAAAGTTAAATAAGAGTTGGTCAAGTCCAACTTCCAATGGATTAGCGACACGTGGCACCTTAGATGTCTCAAGCTTATCTTCTTTCTCCCAATGGTTAATATATCTAGTTAACCTCCAATAATCTCCTAGCACCTTGTAAAATAATATCCCTTAACACAAAACTTCAACTATCGCACTAACCGCACTAGCGGGTCCCACGTCCAAGAAACACTACTAATGTCACATAAACTAACTTACACTAGAAAATTTATTTTAAAACTATACATACTTATAAAATCTCAGGAAAAATTAATATAATAGGTATAATGAAGAAAATGCATGTGAAAGAATAAAATGAAATAATATAAAATACAAAAAATTTACAGGTCCTCACACTCTCTCCCCCTTAAAGAAATTTCGTCGTCGAAATTTTTCTTACCATGCCACTATCTATCTAGAAAGAAATCGTGTTAATGCAATGACTAAAATTCTTAGGAGCGTATACCGGTTGTGGGACCTACTAGTGCGGAAAGTTTGATAAAATGCGGCCAATTAGGTTAAGTTATATAGACAGAGATTATATTACATGGTATTATGAGCCAATTAGAGGATGCATAGAGGGATTAACCTTGGAAGACAAAAGGAAAACTCAAACAAAAAGGGTGACAAGTGTCACCTTTTGACTTGAGGATGGTTTGACCAACTTTCTTACTTTACCATTTAACCAAAAAATTGACTAAAAACATTTTCATTTTTTCCTCCCCTTGGCCGAACTTCTTGAGCAAAGAAAGAGAAAAAAAATCTCGAACTTCCTTCTTCTTAATCTTGCCCAATCTCACAACTGAACCATTTATACTCCAAAACTCTCCATAAAATCCCTTTGCTAAGTGGTATTGAAGTGGTTGGTGGAGTGATTTGGCAAGAGGAAGTACTAAGTTGCTATCTTCCTTAAGTTGTAAGGTGAGTTGTGAGGAAATCCTCTCTTTGTTCTTAATAGTGGTAAATTAGTGGCATTGGTGGCTAAATAAGATGATTTATGGTGTGTTTATGGTTGGAAGTGAAGCTTTGATGAATTTTATATTTATTCTTGATTTTTTTATTTTTATATGTTTTATATTGTGTGGCCATGGATGATGGCTTGGGATAGTCTAGAATGAAGCTTTAGTGCGGAAATTGTAGCTAAATGCGGAAAAATTCCATGTTGTGCGGAAAATTACAGATTAGGGTTTCAATTTCCCCCATTCTGCCCGGTACTGTTACCCTAGTTAGAGGCTGAATCAAGCTTATATTAAAACATGAAAGTTGTAGAGAATGATGTTTTATAGTTGCCTGCAAAATTTCTGCCCAATCTGACCTCTGTAGCCTGTGAAAAGAGTGAAATACCCCTGCTGCCCTGTTTCTGTCCGAAACTGATAATCAGCTTCTGTAATTGGTTAGTTTGACCGGGAATACTACTGATTTGGTTGTTGATGTCTTCTTAAGAATTATATCATTGTATCTTAGCTTTCAAATGGCTTTGGAATTACCAGAATCGGAGTTGTGTGTACTGAGATATGATTGAATGAATCAGGACTGCTAGTTGAATTTCACAGTGAGCTTTGAACTGGAAAATCTAGGGTTGTTTTGGTAAATTTGACCTAGTTAGGATGAGAACTGGACTATGTAGTCTTCATCAAAGTTATAGACCTCTGTCTTAGCTTCGAAACGGTATAACTTGCACTTCAATCCAATAAGCGTAGTTTCGGTTATGTCCGATACGCTAAGTAGCAGTGAATCTGCCTTTTTGGTTCCTTAGCTTAAAGCTTATTTCCGGTCATTTTCCTAGCTAAATCTTGTACTTGGATGACTTTGAGCCTATTGAATGGCTGTTGTGATGAATTTATATTGTGTATGACTTTGGGATTGATTGAGGAAAATAATGAAGCCATAAGTGGCTGAAAAATAGGTAAATACAAAGGGCGTGCTGCCCAAATTTACACTCGAGAATTAGGTAACGATTTGAGAGCAAATACCATATGAACCATCTAGGATATTTGCGTCCTCTTTTATCGAGGTATATATAGTCGAATCTGGCCGAAACTTGTACATTTGGAAAAAATGAAATTTACGACTAAGAGAAATGCGTTTTCTTCATTTCTTCGACTCAAATGGATATTTCAAAGTTTTACGAGCGAGCATGAGTTTTCCAAATATTTTACTCATTTCCTTTGGTTTAAATGTACTCTTTTCACTTCCAAAATCATATGTCCAAATTACTAGTAGTATTTGAATTGTTTTCGATTCACCTAACTTTTGCTGGAGGAACTGTAATATTTTCTCTTGATTAACCTTAGGGTTCATCGGTGATTGAAAGTGTTACCCGAAAAGATATTCTGGACGTTATTTCGCCTTAATAGGTGAGTGTACCACTCCCCTGAATTGTTGTTTGATTGGTTCATCTATACTTGAAATATGTGACATGGATAACTATGAACTCTGTTATTCTGAATGAGACGAGGGTGTACTTTATCACACTCATTCTCTTGCCTGAACTGAATGACCTGGAATCTCTTACCTGTACTTGTTATGAACTTGAACTTGTTACTTGGGCTTGTTATGAGATCGTTTGGCAGTGTGTCCAACTATTTTCCTGTTAACTTGAGCTCATCCTCATGGGGAGTTAATTAAATCGAGCCAGCAAGGGCTTGGTCGAGGTAAATGACAATCCAAGGGTGCCTGTTCCTGGGAAATCTTTTGCTATTAAGACTCTTCATTCCGGTATACTCGAGTATTACCATTCCTGTTCCTGTTTGGCGTTCGAGCCCGGTAAGGGGTATGTTTGGTGAGCGGGATTTTGGCGTTAAAGTGGTGTTCTATGGGATTGGTTCCTTCATTTGAATGTTGACGGAGGGTCAATGAGGCTGGATCAAGTATTGCAACGGGGATTTGACTCCTGAGAGCCACCTGTATCCTTTACATTGTGGTGTTCTTTCATCTCTTGTATTTGATGTGAATATGTGCCTTAAGAGTGATTTTTCATGAGTTCTACTGTTCCTACTGTTTATATTTTTGGTACCTCATTGAGCTTTTAGCTCACCCCGTCCCGTTATCCATGTTTCCTTACAGGGAACCATCTTTTGGACCAATGATCATTTTGAAGAATGAATTGAGCTTGTATAAACACCCTTTTGTATAGCTCCGTGGAAGTTGAAAACCCTAAATGTATCTTAATACAATGTTTCCTTTTGGTTTGTAAACTTACTGCTATGTATATTTTGAAGTGCTTCCTCATGTTTATGTGATATATATTTGGGCATATACATTCTCTAATGTTAAACAAAGTGTACTGGTACTGGGATGGATTGTGACGTAGCGGCAGCTCTTCCATTTCATTTTGATTTTTGTGGGAACGCTGTACCAAAGATTGATTGTATCTTTTACTTTGGCTCATTTGGTTCTGAATGTTACCTTTTGAAGTTTTTTTGAGCGTTTGGAAGGGTTTATGTCTGTTTCGGATCCGTAGTCCCGGCGAGAGCTGGGCCGGCGGTCCGCCAAACACTTTGGTTCGCCTTAGGGTGAGGTGGGGCTGTCACAGGTGGTATCAGAGCCGCTTCGCGTGGTCTCTGCGTGGAGTGAGCTTGGAGCCAATTGGTGTTGTGGTCTCACTCATGTGAATGAGTGTAAGGGACTAAGTACTCTTTTGAGCATAAGCTATGAATCACGGTGTATTATAGGGTTCAAAACATTATTCTGGTACTTGGAGACTATAGATACGTATGTCAGGTAGGAATTACAAATGTAGATGATTTACTCTTGGGACTGGCCAGCTCGAGTGGTGAATTATCTTATTTTGGATTCTTGTGCCTGAATACGAAAAGGGATGAAAGCCTAGGTTAGAAATGACTTGGGCGAATTAGAAATCTGATTCTACGGAACTTGATATGATGTGTTAGGGTATCATTAAGGATGATTGACCCTGCCTAGGGATGATTGTGGACGGAGCCTAGAGAGAGAAAGCTGTTGGTTGGTCGCTTGTGTACCATTGGCCTAGTTAGTATATAGTTCTTTTAATGACTTTCATGCGATTCCTTCTGCTTGTATCTGACTGACTGTTACTGTGTGATTTAGCTGCTAAAGATATGCTATATGTATATTGTCTGCTTTAATTACTTGTACCTGCATACTTTGTTTTAATATGGTATTCGCGCTTCAACCCTAGACTGGTTAAGTCAAATGGAGGGTACTCGTAGTGGACGGGACCGGGGACGTGGAACCTCAAATGAAGGAAAAAATTGGGAACCAACACCTGGACCTAATCCTGAACCTGGAATGGATCCTAGCGTTCAAGTGGCTGCTGCTATCCAACGTATGACTGACCTTTTGGCTCACGTAGTAGAACATCAGGGCCAAAATCCTAATCATCAGCCGGAAAACCCTGGTAATCACATAGAGGGTGAGGATAAAGCCCTCGAAAGATTTCAGAAGTTCTCGCCACCGAAATTCCTGGGAGGACCAGACCCTGACGTGGCCGAGAGATGGCTAGAGAAGATGATTGATATATTTGCCACGTTACATCATACTGAGGAGCGACAGGTCACATTTGCTGTCTTCCAACTGGAGGGAGCAGCCCGTTCTTGGTGGAATATCATAAGACTGAAATGGGAAAGAGAACAAACCCCAAGGACGTGGGTGAATTTCATGAGAGAGTTCAACACGAAGTATTTTCCACCTCTGATCCAAGAAAAGAAAGAAGATGAGTTCATTAGGCTCCACCAGGGAACTCAAACTGTCGTCGAATATGAGAGCCAGTTCACCAGGTTGTCCAAGTTCGCTCCCGAGTTAATTGTGACTGATCAAAGGAGGATAAGGCATTTTGTCCAAGGATTAAACGTTGAGATTCAGAAGGACCTGGCTGTAGCCCAACTCAATGCCTTTAGTGATGCGGTGAAGAAAGCTCAACGAGTTGAAAGCGCGAGATTTCAAGTTAGAAACTTTCAAACTTAGAAAAAGGATTTCCTGAAAGTAGCTTAGAACAAGGGGATAAGGGTACGCCTCCTAAGATTGGAAGGGGAAACGGGAGAGTACAATTACCGAGGATGTCAAGTGGTGCCTCACAGAAAGGCTTAGTCTCCGCTTCCCGTGGTCCCTGCGGGTACTGTAGGAAGCCGAATCACACGGAGGATGTCTGCTGGAAGAAATGAAGAAAGTGTCTGCGTTGTGGGAACGCAGATCATCAAATCGCAAGTTACCCAGGCCGATCTCGAGAAAGGAGTAGGTGCCAACAACCAACCACGACCAACCCTGACCAGTCGAAGGGGGACAAGAATGGATCGAAAGTGTCAGCTCGGGTGTACTCCTTAGAACAACATCAAGTTTCTGACCCATTAGAGGACGTGGAAGGTAAGATTCTGGTATTCCACTGTTTGCCCATTAGAATGATATATCAGAATTACAATTTGGGAAGGAAGAAGAAACTATACTAAAGAATTTAATGAGCCTGGCCAGTGATAGCTAAGTACGATGCTCAATTTAATCGTGAGAAGGAAGTAGTAAAATTTTTGTATTCCGGAGAAGGCGATGATAAGGAATTTCGAGGACGAAATTCTTTTAATGGGGAGAGAGTGTGAGAACCCGTGGATTTTCTTATTTTCTAGACTTTATTTTATTTAATTGCATGCCTTTTCGATATTTTCTTTATTAGGAAAATTTTCTAAATAATTTTTATGAGTAAATATAGTTTTAAAATTATTTTTCTAGTATTAATTAGTTTTTGAGAAATTAAGAGCGCATACCGGTTGTGGGACCCACTAGTGCGGTAAGTTTTATAAAATGCGGCCAATTAGGTTAAGTTATACAGATAGAGATTATATTACATGGTATTATGAGCCAATTAGAGGATGCATAGAGGGATTAACCTTGGAAGACAAAAGGATAAGTTCAAACAAAAAGGGGTGACAAGTGTCACCTTGTGACTTGAGGATGGTTTGACCAACTTTCTTACTTTACCATTTAACCAAAAAATTGACTAAAAACATCTTCATTTTTTTCCTCCCCTTGGCCGAACTTCTTGAGCAAAGAAAGAGAAAAAAAATCTCCAACTTCCTTCTTCTTAATCTTGCCCAATCTCACAACTTAACCGTTTATACTCCAAAACTCTCCATAAAATCCCTTTGCTAAGTGGTATTGAAGTGGTTGGTGGAGTGATTTGGCAAGAGGAAGTGCCAAGTTGCTATCTTTCTTAGGTTGTAAGGTGAGTTGTGAGGAAATCCTCTCTTTGTTCTTAATAGTGGTAAATTAGTGGCAATGGTGGATAAATAAGATTATTTATGATGTGTTTATGGTTGGAAGTGAAGCTTTGATGAATTTTATATTTATTCTTGATTTTTCTATTTTTATATGTTTTATATTGTGTGGCCATGGATGATGGCTTGAAATAGTCTAGCATGAAGCTTTAGTGCGTAAATTGTAGCTAAATGCGAAAAATTTCCATGTTGTGCGGAAAATTCCAGATTAGGGTTTCAATTTCTCCTATCCTGCCTGGTACTGTTACCCCAAGTTAGAGGCTGAATCAGGCTTAGATTAAAACATTAAAGTTGTAGAGAATGATGTTTTATAGTTTCCTGCAAAATTTCAGCCCAATCTGACCTCTGTAGATTATGCAAAGACCGAAATACCCCTGCTGCCCTGTTTCTGTCCGAAACTGATAATCAGCTTCTGTAATTGGTTAGTTTGACCTGGAATACTACTGATTTGGTTGTCAATGTCTTCTTAAGAATTATAGCCTTGTATCTTAACTTTCAAATGGATTTGGAATTACCTGAATCGGAGTTGTGTGTGCTGAGATATGATTGAATGAATCAGGACTGCTAGTTGAATTTTACAGTGAGCTTCGAACTGGAAAATTTGGGGTTGTTCTGGTAACTTTGACCTAGTTAGCATGAGAACTGGACTACGTAGTCTTTATCAAAGTTATAGACCTCTGTCTTAGCTTCGAAACGGTATAACTTACACTTCAATCCAATAAGCGTAGTTTCGGTTATGTCCGATACGCTAAGTAGCGGTGAATCTGCCTTTTTGGTTCCTTAGCTTAAAGCTTATTTCCGGTAATTTTTCTAGCTAAATCTTCTACTTGGATGACTTTGAGCCTATTGAATGGCTGTTGTGATGAATTTATATTGTGTATGACTTTGGGATTGACTGAGGAAAATAATGAAGCCATAAGTGGCTGGAAAATAGGTAAATACAAAGGGCGTGCTGCCCAAATTTACACTCGAGGATTAGATAACGATTTGAGTGTAAATACCTTATGAACCATCTAGGATATTTGCGTCCTCTTTTATCGAGGTATATATGGTCGAATCTGGCCGAAACTTGTACACTTGGAAAAAATGAAATTTACGACTAAGAGAAACACGTTTTCTTCATTTCTTCGACTCAAATGGATATTTCAAAGTTTTACTAGCGAGCATGAGTTTTCCAAATATTTTACTCATGTCCTTTGGTTTAAATGTACTCTTTTCACTTCCAAAATCATATGTCCAAAATACTAGTAGTATTTGAATTGTCTTCGATTCACCTAACTTTTGCTGGAGGAACTGTAATATTTTCTCTTGATTAACCTTAGGGTTAATCGGTGATTGAAAGTGTTACCCAGAAAGATATTCTGGACGTTATTTCACCTTAATAGGTAAGTGTACCACTCCCTTGAATTGTTGTTTGATTGGTTCATCTATACTTGAAATGTGTGACATGGATAACTATGAACTCTGTTATTCTGAATGAGATGAGGGTGTACTTTATCACACTCATTCTCTTGCCTGAACTGAATGACCTGGAATCTCTTACCTGTACTTGTTATGAACTTGAACTTGTTACTTGCGCTTGTTATGAGATCGTTTGGAAGTGTGTCCAACGATTTTCCTATTAACTTGAGCTCAACCTCATGGGGAGTTAATTAAATCGAGCCGGCAAGGGCTTGGTCGAGGTAATTGACAATCCATGGGTGCCTATTCCTGGGAAATCTTTGGGTATTAAGACTCTTGATTCCAGTATACTCGAGTGTTACCATTCCTGTTCCTGTTTGGCGTTCGAGCCCGGTAAGGGGTATGTTTGGTGAGCGGGATTTTGGCGTTAAAGTGGTGTTCGATGGGATTGGTTCCTTCATTTGAATGTTGACGGAGGGTCAATGAGGCTGGATCAAGTATTGCAACGGGGATTTGACTCCTGAGAGCCACCTGTATCCTTTACATTGTGGTGTTCTTTCATCTCTTGTATTTGATGTGAATATGTGCCTTAAGAGTGATTTTTCATGAGTTCTACTGTTCCTACTGTTTATATTTTTGGTACCTCATTGAGCTTTTAACTCACCCCGTCCCGTTATCCTTGTTTCCTTACAGGGAACCATCTTTTGGACCAATGATCATTTTGAAGAATGAATTGAGCTTGTATAAACACCCTTTTGTATAGCTCCGTGGAAGTTGAAAACCCTAAATGTATCTTAATACAATGTTTCCTTTTGGTTTGTAAACTTACTGCTATGTATATTTTGAAGTGCTTCCTCATGTTTATGTGATATATATTTGGGCATATACATTCTCTAATGTTAAACAAAGTGTACTGGTACTGGGATGGATTGTGACGTAGCGGCAGCTCTTCCATTTCATTTTGATTTTTGTGGGAACGCTGTACCAAAGATTGATTGTATCTTTTACTTTGGCTCATTTGGTTCTGAATGTTACCTTTTGAAGTTTTTTTGAGCGTTTGGAAGGGTTTATGTCTGTTTCGGATCCGTAGTCCCGGCGAGAGCTGGGCCGGCGGTCCGCCAAACACTTTGGTTCGCCTTAGGGTGAGGTGGGGCTGTCACAGGTGGTATCAGAGCCGCTTCGCGTGGTCTCTGCGTGGAGTGAGCTTGGAGCCAATTGGTGTTGTGGTCTCACTCATGTGAATGAGTGTAAGGGACTAAGTACTCTTTTGAGCATAAGCTATGAATCACGGTGTATTATAGGGTTCAAAACATTATTCTGGTACTTGGAGACTATAGATACGTATGTCAGGTAGGAATTACAAATGTAGATGATTTACTCTTGGGACTGGCCAGCTCGAGTGGTGAATTATCTTATTTTGGATTCTTGTGCCTGAATACGAAAAGGGATGAAAGCCTAGGTTAGAAATGACTTGGGCGAATTAGAAATCTGATTCTACGGAACTTGATATGATGTGTTAGGGTATCATTAAGGATGATTGACCCTGCCTAGGGATGATTGTGGACGGAGCCTAGAGAGAGAAAGCTGTTGGTTGGTCGCTTGTGTACCATTGGCCTAGTTAGTATATAGTTCTTTTAATGACTTTCATGCGATTCCTTCTGCTTGTATCTGACTGACTGTTACTGTGTGATTTAGCTGCTAAAGATATGCTATATGTATATTGTCTGCTTTAATTACTTGTACCTGCATACTTTGTTTTAATATGGTATTCGCGCTTCAACCCTAGACTGGTTAAGTCAAATGGAGGGTACTCGTAGTGGACGGGACCGGGGACGTGGAACCTCAAATGAAGGAAAAAATTGGGAACCAACACCTGGACCTAATCCTGAACCTGGAATGGATCCTAGCGTTCAAGTGGCTGCTGCTATCCAACGTATGACTGACCTTTTGGCTCACGTAGTAGAACATCAGGGCCAAAATCCTAATCATCAGCCGGAAAACCCTGGTAATCACATAGAGGGTGAGGATAAAGCCCTCGAAAGATTTCAGAAGTTCTCGCCACCGAAATTCCTGGGAGGACCAGACCCTGACGTGGCCGAGAGATGGCTAGAGAAGATGATTGATATATTTGCCACGTTACATCATACTGAGGAGCGACAGGTCACATTTGCTGTCTTCCAACTGGAGGGAGCAGCCCGTTCTTGGTGGAATATCATAAGACTGAAATGGGAAAGAGAACAAACCCCAAGGACGTGGGTGAATTTCATGAGAGAGTTCAACACGAAGTATTTTCCACCTCTGATCCAAGAAAAGAAAGAAGATGAGTTCATTAGGCTCCACCAGGGAACTCAAACTGTCGTCGAATATGAGAGCCAGTTCACCAGGTTGTCCAAGTTCGCTCCCGAGTTAATTGTGACTGATCAAAGGAGGATAAGGCATTTTGTCCAAGGATTAAACGTTGAGATTCAGAAGGACCTGGCTGTAGCCCAACTCAATGCCTTTAGTGATGCGGTGAAGAAAGCTCAACGAGTTGAAAGCGCGAGATTTCAAGTTAGAAACTTTCAAACTTAGAAAAAGGATTTCCTGAAAGTAGCTTAGAACAAGGGGATAAGGGTACGCCTCCTAAGATTGGAAGGGGAAACGGGGGAGTACAATTACCGAGGATGTCAAGTGGTGCCTCACAGAAAGGCTTAGTCTCCGCTTCCCGTGGTCCCTGCGGGTACTGTAGGAAGCCGAATCACACGGAGGATGTCTGCTGGAAGAAATGAAGAAAGTGTCTGCGTTGTGGGAACGCAGATCATCAAATCGCAAGTTACCCAGGCCGATCTCGAGAAAGGAGTAGGTGCCAACAACCAACCACGACCAACCCTGACCAGTCGAAGGGGGACAAGAATGGATCGAAAGTGTCAGCTCGGGTGTACTCCTTAGAACAACATCAAGTTTCTGACCCATTAGAGGACGTGGAAGGTAAGATTCTGGTATTCCACTGTTTGCCCATTAGAATGATATATCAGAATTACAATTTGGGAAGGAAGAAGAAACTATACTAAAGAATTTAATGAGCCTGGCCAGTGATAGCTAAGTACGATGCTCAATTTAATCGTGAGAAGGAAGTAGTAAAATTTTTGTATTCCGGAGAAGGCGATGATAAGGAATTTCGAGGACGAAATTCTTTTAATGGGGAGAGAGTGTGAGAACCCGTGGATTTTCTTATTTTCTAGACTTTATTTTATTTAATTGCATGCCTTTTCGATATTTTCTTTATTAGGAAAATTTTCTAAATAATTTTTATGAGTAAATATAGTTTTAAAATTATTTTTCTAGTATTAATTAGTTTTTGAGAAATTAAGAGCGCATACCGGTTGTGGGACCCACTAGTGCGGTAAGTTTTATAAAATGCGGCCAATTAGGTTAAGTTATACAGATAGAGATTATATTACATGGTATTATGAGCCAATTAGAGGATGCATAGAGGGATTAACCTTGGAAGACAAAAGGATAAGTTCAAACAAAAAGGGGTGACAAGTGTCACCTTGTGACTTGAGGATGGTTTGACCAACTTTCTTACTTTACCATTTAACCAAAAAATTGACTAAAAACATCTTCATTTTTTTCCTCCCCTTGGCCGAACTTCTTGAGCAAAGAAAGAGAAAAAAAATCTCCAACTTCCTTCTTCTTAATCTTGCCCAATCTCACAACTTAACCGTTTATACTCCAAAACTCTCCATAAAATCCCTTTGCTAAGTGGTATTGAAGTGGTTGGTGGAGTGATTTGGCAAGAGGAAGTGCCAAGTTGCTATCTTTCTTAGGTTGTAAGGTGAGTTGTGAGGAAATCCTCTCTTTGTTCTTAATAGTGGTAAATTAGTGGCAATGGTGGATAAATAAGATTATTTATGATGTGTTTATGGTTGGAAGTGAAGCTTTGATGAATTTTATATTTATTCTTGATTTTTCTATTTTTATATGTTTTATATTGTGTGGCCATGGATGATGGCTTGGAATAGTCTAGCATGAAGCTTTAGTGCGTAAATTGTAGCTAAATGCGAAAAATTTCCATGTTGTGCGGAAAATTCCAGATTAGGGTTTCAATTTCTCCTATCCTGCCTGGTACTGTTACCCCAAGTTAGAGGCTGAATCAGGCTTAGATTAAAACATTAAAGTTGTAGAGAATGATGTTTTATAGTTTCCTGCAAAATTTCAGCCCAATCTGACCTCTGTAGATTATGCAAAGACCGAAATACCCCTGCTGCCCTGTTTCTGTCCGAAACTGATAATCAGCTTCTGTAATTGGTTAGTTTGACCTGGAATACTACTGATTTGGTTGTCAATGTCTTCTTAAGAATTATAGCCTTGTATCTTAACTTTCAAATGGATTTGGAATTACCTGAATCGGAGTTGTGTGTGCTGAGATATGATTGAATGAATCAGGACTGCTAGTTGAATTTTACAGTGAGCTTCGAACTGGAAAATTTGGGGTTGTTCTGGTAACTTTGACCTAGTTAGCATGAGAACTGGACTACGTAGTCTTTATCAAAGTTATAGACCTCTGTCTTAGCTTCGAAACGGTATAACTTACACTTCAATCCAATAAGCGTAGTTTCGGTTATGTCCGATACGCTAAGTAGCGGTGAATCTGCCTTTTTGGTTCCTTAGCTTAAAGCTTATTTCCGGTAATTTTTCTAGCTAAATCTTCTACTTGGATGACTTTGAGCCTATTGAATGGCTGTTGTGATGAATTTATATTGTGTATGACTTTGGGATTGACTGAGGAAAATAATGAAGCCATAAGTGGCTGGAAAATAGGTAAATACAAAGGGCGTGCTGCCCAAATTTACACTCGAGGATTAGATAACGATTTGAGTGTAAATACCTTATGAACCATCTAGGATATTTGCGTCCTCTTTTATCGAGGTATATATGGTCGAATCTGGCCGAAACTTGTACACTTGGAAAAAATGAAATTTACGACTAAGAGAAACACGTTTTCTTCATTTCTTCGACTCAAATGGATATTTCAAAGTTTTACTAGCGAGCATGAGTTTTCCAAATATTTTACTCATGTCCTTTGGTTTAAATGTACTCTTTTCACTTCCAAAATCATATGTCCAAAATACTAGTAGTATTTGAATTGTCTTCGATTCACCTAACTTTTGCTGGAGGAACTGTAATATTTTCTCTTGATTAACCTTAGGGTTAATCGGTGATTGAAAGTGTTACCCAGAAAGATATTCTGGACGTTATTTCACCTTAATAGGTAAGTGTACCACTCCCTTGAATTGTTGTTTGATTGGTTCATCTATACTTGAAATGTGTGACATGGATAACTATGAACTCTGTTATTCTGAATGAGATGAGGGTGTACTTTATCACACTCATTCTCTTGCCTGAACTGAATGACCTGGAATCTCTTACCTGTACTTGTTATGAACTTGAACTTGTTACTTGCGCTTGTTATGAGATCGTTTGGAAGTGTGTCCAACGATTTTCCTATTAACTTGAGCTCAACCTCATGGGGAGTTAATTAAATCGAGCCAGCAAGGGCTTGGTCGAGGTAATTGACAATCCATGGGTGCCTATTCCTGGGAAATCTTTGGGTATTAAGACTCTTGATTCCAGTATACTCGAGTGTTACCATTCCTGTTCCTGTTTGCCGTTCGAGCCCGGTAAGGGGTATGTTTGGTGAACGGGATTTTGGCATTAAAGTGGTGTTCTACGGGACTGGTTCCTTCATTTGAACGTTGACGGAGGGTCAATGAGGCTGGATCAAGTATTGCAACGGGGATTTGGCTCCTGAGAGACACCTGTATCCTTTACATTGTGGTGTTCTTTCATCTCTTGTATTTGATGTGAATATGTGCCTTAAAAGTGATTTTTCATGAGTTCTACTGTTCCTACCGTTTATACTTTTGGTACCTCATTGAGCTTTTAGCTCACCCCGTCCCGTTATCCTTGTTTTCCTTACAGGGAAGCATCTTTTGGACCAATGATCATTTTGAAGAATGAATTGAGCTTGTATAAACACCCTTTTGTATAGCTCCGTGGAAGTTGGAAACCCTAAATGTATCTTAATACAATGTTTCCTTTTGGTTTGTAAACTTACTACTATGTATATTTTGAAGTGCTTCCTCATGTTTATGTGATATATATTTGGGCATGTACATTCTCTCATGTTAAACAAAGTGTACTGGTACTTGGATGGACTGTGACGTAGCGGCGACTCTTCCATTTCATTTTGATTTTCGTGGGAACGCTGTACCAAAGATTGATTGTATCTTTTACTTTGGCTCATTTGGTTCTGAATGTTACCTTTTGAAGTTCTTTTGAGCGTTTGGAAGGGTTTATGATACGTTCCTCGATCAACTTGTTTCGAGACACGTAGCACGTTTGCCCAAGGATCTAGTGAGGATGTCCAACACTTGGAATTGCGGGATCTAGAACCAAACAGATGACACGATTTGATTGAAGACGGTAGGACGACGACTCCAATGAAGGTGACTACTCCACGGGATAGGTCGGCGGAACAATCATGGACAAGACGCAAGATTGCTCAAAACCCTTGCCAAAGCAAGTAAAAGGCTCGATCACTCTTCTTAGAAGAAGGAACGAAAATAAGACAATTTTATTGATAAAAGTTCTGACCCTTAAACCTTACAAAGCAAGCCTATTTATAGGCTAAAGTTACTAAAACCCTAAAGGGGCTAGGAAAAGGAAAAAGTCGGCCCATGCTCTTGGAACAAGATGGGCCGGCCCATGCTCTTACTTAATCATTAACTAATTGCTAACTAATTGATGGGGCCTAAGGCCTTATTCTCTTGTTGGCCCGCTTGACTCTTCGTGGGCTTGGATCATGTGTAGATAACTTGATTGTCTCTCTCCAAGCCCTCAATATCTTTGTGAAGTCCGTGTTGGTCTTGGACAACTCTAACCAGAACTTGGAATGATTCTTTGAATAGTTTGGCCCATGCATGCGTGACTGAGCCCAATGGGACTCGGACTGGGTCATTGCGTGGATTTTGACCCGTACACACATCAGTCCCCTCCTCTTGAGAAGGATTTGTCCTCAAATCTGGATGGGAATGAATGAGACTAACAAGAGTTGTCAGTATAACACCTCAAATCTCCATATTTTGGCCCTCTTAGATTGAATAACACTTGCATATGTTTTGATTAAAATAATTCAATGCACATGTCTTTTAGTCAGCTTCAAGGGCCTCTCGAACAAGGACATTCGCGAAGGTAAGAAGGAACGTGTGTAAGACTTTTGAACGTTCCAGGTTGCAACACAAAGCTCTCTAATTTGTCTTCGAGTATGGGCATTCACGTGCACTTTATAACGATGTTCGTTGGGACTAGGGAAGCCCCGAATCTGGTTGTGCAAGATGGTACAGTTCGGCCCTAGGCATTGTTGAATTGGCTCAACTTTCCAAGCTGGAGGTAGGACACTGAACCACCCGTGTTGTACACCCATATAAACATGACCCAGGGAGGTAAGGGTAGCATTCGGATTGTGATTGACACACTTGTGTGCATTACCCAGCATAAGCGGCAACAATGAAGTGAGACGCACTCCACATAAATCACATGCGTTTGCGCCACATGCATCTGGAACAAGCACGAAATCAGGTTGCAACTCTTTAGTCATAGTTGGGAAATTTTGGCCAGCTTTACAACCTACAAACACAAAATAACCTTCAACTTGAAACTATTCAGAAATTGGATAAAGAAATAAGGGAACGTTATTAACTAAATAGTAAGAAGGTTTAGAGCAAGATTTAAATGTGAGAACTCCCTTTGACACTTCAATATTTCTTCCACCAATTGATTCAACTTGAGAGTCCAGTGCTACTCCTTTACACTTCTCATCAACACCTACATAAGAGCAACAAGAGTTAGTGCTATGCTCAAAATAAGGCAAAGGGGATGAATGAACCATAGGTAAAGAACAAGAAGTAGAATCTGGAATTTCCCTTTTAAGATGAGCTCGAATGAATCCTCCAATGGCGCGGACAGATTTGATTGGACATTGTTCTATGAATTGATACCAAAGGGATTTAGTTCCTAGAAGACAAACTCCATTGAAACTCACAAAGTGTCCAAGTGACTTCGGGATGGAACATGCCATGACCAGCTCTACTTGACTTTGTTTAACCTGCACAAACAAGGATATACTAAACAAAACACATGTTATCCGGTTAGCAAACAAAGTGTTCACACGTTCAATGTTTGCAGACATGGTCAACTCTTTTTCTTGACTCTTCACTAAGGCCAAATTGTTCTTGCTTATCCCCACTCCCTTCTTCTCAGACCATTGTTCCTTCATTGCACTTGCGTTTTGTTTTTCATTGGGGAGCTCTTGTGCACGGCTCGGCAGCAACTCATTCGTACATGGCTTTTCAATCAACGAGGGACTAGACTGAATTTTTCCTTTATCACCACCGGTTGGCACATGGTGAAGTTGCTCCAAGTGTGAATCCAACACTTGGCTAAGTCTTTCCATCATATCATCAATCAATGCTTTAGTCCGACTTCGGAATTTATCCTTTGATTCACGAATCTTTGCCTCAATTCGAGAGTTCTCGAACTCCTTGCCTTGATTGTCAAGACACTTCATAGATGAATCTTGTTTGCTTGAGATTGACCTCGATTTAGATGTTTGGTGAAAACTTCTTTGCTCTTTCTCATACTCATCACAATCTCGTTTATACCTTTCATATACACATGAAGCACGATAACGTTCCATCTTTTTCGGGAGTGAACGAAACTCATGTGGTGAATTAGATTCCATGGAACTAGAGTGCTTGTTAGTAGGCCTCTTAGGACCCCTCCTCTTGAGAGGCTCATTCTCCAAGAATTCTTGGTTGTATGGGTAAGACGCATCTTCTCTAGGCATGAGTGCGTGACCTGCCAAAATGGTTAGCAAAGAAAAGGAGACTCCTCACGTCACACAAGCTCACGTGTATGTGCTCATCCCTTGTGTATCTCTCGAATTTTCACTCTAATGGTCTTACAAAAATTCCTTACCTGTCGGGTCAGGTAGTTGAGAAATGTTGCTCAAGTCCAATAATTGTCACCAACTTTTTCCACAAGAGTAAGCAAGAGTGTAAGACACAAACGTGGGTAAAAATTGAAGTGGAATGGATGGATTTTGGAAGGCTACTAGCGGCGGACAGAAATGGAAATAACGCCAATGTGATCAAAAAGGAAGAAACCCCTAGCTTCCTAAAAGGTAGGAGTGGGTTTCTAGAATGTAGGAGAGTATTCCTAAAAAGTAGGAGAGAATGTAGGAGAGTGTTCCTAAAATATAGGAGAGAATGTAGGAGAGTTTCCTAAAGTGGATGAGAGAATATAGGAAAGGACCTAAAAATGGATGAGAGAATTTTAGGAGAGTTTCCTAAAAATGGATGAGAGAATTTAGGAAAGTTTCCAAAAAAATGGATGAGAGAGTTTAGGAAAATTTCCTAAAAATGGATGAGAGAATTTAGGAAAGTTTCCTAAAAATAGATGAGAGACTTTAGGAAAGTTTCCAAAAAAATGGATGAGAGAGTTTAGGAAAGTTTCCTAAAAAATGGATGAGAGAGTTTAGGAAAGTTTCCTAAAAGGGTAGGAGAGAGAGTGTCCAAGTGAGTACAAAGAGTTATCCAAGTGCTTTACTTAGTTTCCTAATTGGTTTTGGAAACAAGTTAGTTTTTGAAAACCTTTTGAAAATCCTTTTCCTCTTGAACAACTTTTGGTAACCTTCTTGAAACAACTTTGGTAATCTTCTTGAAACAACTTTTGGTAACCTTCTTGAAACAACCTTTGGTAATCTTCTTGAAACAACTTTTGGTAACTCCCAAATTCTACTCCAAGAAAGATTGGACAAATCAAATTTGGTTCCCTATCCAAACAATTCGGTTGCCCCTTTCTTTCCTTTCCTTTTTTTTTCTCTTGCTAACCGATTCCTATTTTCTTTCTTTTTTTTCGTTTTTGTTTTTTTTTTTTTTCTTGACTACAACTATCAACCACGACACAAAACAAGAAAGTCCACAAATAATAACTACCAAGAACTCCAAGATCTTTCAAGAACTTTCAAGGAAGTTGCCAGGAGCTTCAGAAATTTCAAGATTGTGGTCAAGAATTCAAGAAGCTCAAGATTATAGTAAGTTCTCTTCAAGATTCACAAAATTCCAACAAGTTTTACTAAAATCCAGATTTGAAAACCAAGTAAATAAGTTGGATAACACAAACAACAAGGCTGGACAGATTTGTATTCGGATGAACAGTAACTATGAACAGTGTCGATGAATAGTATGGTGAACAGTGTCTATGAACAGTACGATGAACGGTACGGTGAACAGTTTTTTTTTTTTTTGAACAAGGCAGCGGAAAGTACTAAGAATTCTACGACACAACTACGAAAAATATGGATATAACGAAAGATACCTCCACCAAAGCTCTGATACCAACTGATACGTTCCTCGATCAACTTGTTTCGAGACACGTAGCACGTTTGCCCAAGGATCTAGTGAGGATGTCCAACGCTTGGAATTGCGGGATCTAGAACCAAACGGACGACACGATTTGATTCAAGACGGTAGGACGACGACTCCAATGAAGGTGACTACTCCACGGGATAGGTCGGCGGAACAATCATGGACAAGACGCAAGATTGCTCAAAACCCTTGCCAAAGCAAGTAAAAGGCTCGATCACTCTTCTTAGAAGAAGGAACGAAAATAAGACAATTTTATTGATAAAAGTTCTGACCCTTAAACCTTACAAAGCAAGTCTATTTATAGGCTAAAGTGACTAAAACCCTAAAGGGGCTAGGAAAAGGAAAAAGTCGGCCCATGCTCTTGGAACAAGATGGGCCGGCCCATGCTCTTACTTAATCATTAACTAATTGCTAACTAATTGATGGGGCCTAAGGCCTTATTCTCTTGTTGGCCCGCTTGACTCTTCGTGGGCTTGGATCATGTGTAGATAACTTGATTGTCTCTCTCCAAGCCCTCAATATCTTTGTGAAGTCCGTGTTGGTCTTGGACAACTCTAACCAGAACTTGGAATGATTCTTTGAATAGTTTGGCCCATGCATGCGTGACTGGGCCCAATGAGACTCGGACTGGGTCATTGCGTGGATTTTGACCCGTACACACATCAGTTTATGTCTGTTTCGGATCCGTAGTCCCGGCGAGAGTTGGGCAGGCGGTCTGCCAAATCCTTTGGTTCGCCTTAGGGTGAGGTAGGGCTGTCACAGGTGGTATCAGAGCCGCTTTGCGTGGAGTGAGTTTGGAGCCAAGTGGTGTTGTGGTCTCGCTCATGTGAATGAGTGTAAGGGACTAAGTACTCTTTTGAGCATAAGCTATGAATCACGGTGTATTATAGGGTTCAAAACATTATTCTGGTACTTGGAGACTATAGATACGTATGTCAGGTAGGAATTACAAATGTAGATGATTTACTCTTGGGACTGGCCAGCTCGAGTGGTGAATTATCTTATTTTGGATTCTTGTGCCTGAATACGAAAAGGGATGAAAGCCTAGGTTAGAAATGACTTGGGCGAATTAGAAATCTGATTTTACGGAACTTGATATGATGTGTTAGGGTATCATTAAGGATGATTGACCCTGCCTAGGGATGATTGTGGACGGAGCCTAGAGAGAGAAAGCTGTTGGTTGGTCGCTTGTGTACCATTGGCCTAGTTAGTATATAGTTCTTTTAATGAATTTCATGCGATTCCTTCTGCTTGTATCTGATTGACTGTTACTGTGTGATTTATCTGCTAAAGATATGCTATATGTATATTGTCTGCTTTAATTACTTGTACCTGCATACTTTGTTTTAATATGGTATTCGCGCTTCAACTCTAGACTGGTTAAATCAAATGGAGGGTACTCGTAGTGGACGGGACCGGGGACGTGGAACCTCAAATGAAGGAGAAAATTGGGAACCAACACCTGGACCTAATCCTGAACCTGGAATGGATCCTAGCATTCAAGTGGCTGCTGCTATCCAACGTATGACTGACCTTTTGGCTCACGTAGTAGAACATCAGGGCCAAAATCCTAATCATCAGTCGGAAAACCCTGGTAATCACATAGAGGGTGAGGATAAAGCCCTCGAAAGATTTCAGAAGTTCTCGCCACCGAAATTCCTGGGAGGACCAGACCCTGACGTGGCCGAGAGATGGGTAGAGAAGATGATTGATATATTTGCCGCGTTACATCATACTTAGGAGCGACAGGTCACATTTGCTGTCTTCCAACTGGAGGAAGCAGCCCGTTCTTGGTGGAATATCATAAGACTGAAATGGGAAAGAGAACAAACCCCAAGGACGTGGGTGAATTTCATGAGAGAGTTCAACACGAAGTATTTTCCACCTCTGATCCGAGAAAAGAAAGAAGATGAGTTCATTAGGCTCCACCAGGGAACTCAAACCATCGCCGAATATGTGAGCCAGTTCACCAGGTTGTCCAAGTTCGCTCCCGAGTTAATTGTGACTGAGCAAAGGAGGATAAGGCGTTTTGTCCAAGGATTAAACGTTGAGATTCAGAAGGACCTGGTTGTAGCCCAACTCAATACCTTTAGTGATGCAGTGAAGAAAGCTCAACGAGTTGAAAGCGCGAGATTTCAAGTTAGAAACTTTCAAACTAAGAAAAAGGATTTCCTGAAAGTAGCTTAGAACAAGGGGATAAGGGTACGCCTCCTAAGATTGGAAGGGGAAACGGGGGAGTACAATTACCGAGGATGTCAAGTGGTGCCTCACAGAAAGGCTTAGTCTCCGCTTCCCGTGGTCCCTGCGGGTACTGTAGGAAGCCGAATCACACGGAGGATGTCTGTTGGAAGAAAGGAAGAAAGTGTCTGCGTTGTGGGAACGCAGATCATCAAATCGCAAGTTGCCCAGGCCGATCTCGAGAAAGGAGTAGGAGCCAACAACCAACCACGACCAACCCTGACCAGTCGAAGGGGGACAAGAATGGATCGAAAGTGTCAGCTCGGGTGTACTCCTTAGAACAACATCAAGTCTCTGACCCATTAGAGGACGTGGAAGGTAAGATTCTGGTATTCCACCGTTTGCCCATTAGAATGGTATATCAGAATTACAATTTGGGATGGAAGAAGAAACTATACCAAAGAATTTAATGAGCCTGGCCTGTGATAGCTAAGTATGATGCTCAATTTAATCGTGAGAAGGAAGTAGTAAAATTTTGTATCCCAGAGAAGGCGATGATAAGGAATTTCGAGGATGAGATTCTTTTAATGGGGAGAGAGTGTGAGAACCCGTGGATTTTCTTATTTTCTAGACTTTATTTTATTTAATTGCATGCCTTTTCGATATTTTCTTTATTAGGAAAATTTTCTAAATAATTTTTATGAGTAAATATAGTTTTAAAATTATTTTTCTAGTATTAATTAGTTTTTGAGAAATTAAGAGCGCATACCGGTTGTGGGACCCACTAGTGCGGTAAGTTTGATAAAATGCGGCCAATTAGGTTAAGTTATATAGACAGAGATTATATTACATGGTATTATGAGCCAATTAGAGGATGCATAGAGGGATTAACCTTGGAAGACAAAAGGATAAGTTCAAACAAAAAGGGGTGACAAGTGTCACCTTGTGACTTGAGGATGGTTTGACCAACTTTCTTACTTTACCATTTAACCAAAAAATTGACTAAAAACATCTTCATTTTTTTCCTCCCGTTGGCCGAACTTCTTGAGCAAAGAAAGAGAAAAAAAATCTCCAACTTCCTTCTTCTTAATCTTGCCCAATCTCACAACTGAACCGTTTATACTCCAAAACTCTCCATAAAATCCCTTTGCTAAGTGGTATTGAAGTGGTTGGTGGAGTGATTTGGCAAGAGGAAGTGCTAAGTTGCTATCTTTCTTAAGTTGTAAGGTCAGTTGTGAGGAAATGCTCTCTTTGTTCTTAATAGTGGTAAATTAGTGGCATTGGTGGCTAAATAAGATGATTTATGGTGTGTTTATGGTTGGAAGTGAAGCTTTGATGAATTTTATATTTATTCTTGATTTTTCTGTTTTTACATGTTTTATATTGTGCGGCCATGGATGATGGCTTGGGATAGTCTAGAATGAAGTTTTAGTGCGTAAATTGTAGCTAAATGCGAAAAATTTCAAACGGAGGTGTGTAGGCTGAGTTATAGCCAAAACCCTCACTCAGCTTTCAAATTCTCGTTTGGTCACATTTTGTAAATTAGCTTCTGACCATGCTTAGTTCGTATGGATAACGATGGAACTGGGTGTTGGTGTCTTCATAAGAAATGTAGGGCTTTGTTTCAGATTCAAAACGGTATAAAGTGCGTCCAAATCCGAGCTTCGTAGCTCCCGTTATAGCCAAAACAAGATCGTGAGTCAGAACTGCCTTGAACACTGGACAGTTCTGACAGGTAATTTGGCACTCATTTTTCATTCTGTTCTGGGTTGATCCAGGTCTTGGCCAAAACATAAAAGTTTTAACCTTATATCTTAGCTTTCCAATTCCTTTGGAATTTCTTGATTTGGGTTTGTGAGCTGTGAGTTATGGTCTGGCAAACATACCCTGTCCGTCACCCTAAAGTGCAAACTTCTGGTACTATTTTCCATAATTTCGACCTGCTTCCATTCAGATCGAGATTAAGGCGTCTTCATGAAAATTGTAGCCCTTCCTCTTAGCCTCGTAACGGTATCTCATACACTTTAATCTGACATTTCTAGCCCAACTTATGGTCAAAACAGTTTGGGACAGTAACTATGCCCATTTCCGTTTGCCGGCCGTTTCCATTTCTGTTTGCCGATTCCGCACATGCATGTGCCAATTTTTGCCGTTTTGCTTAATTTACGCACTTTAGTAGTTGTTTGTGTGATGATATGGCTCAACCTTCTGTTACAGGCGGTGACAGGCTAGACGGAGCCGGTGGGACCCACTAACTGACGACTTGAATTCATTTCCGTACTTTCTCTCGTTATACTTGCTCTTTAGGTGAGTAATCAGGGTTTCTGTGTAACTCAATACTAATATGAGTTTACTATGAAAAATGGGCACTTAGGCGAGGGTGTACTTTATCGCACTCAATCTAAACCCCATTAGTTGCTATTGATGCCTGTGAAATATGATTTTGTGATTTGTTATGGAGCATTTATTGCTTGTGAAACATTTGCGGAGCATTTATTGCTTGTGACGCAATTTGGGAGCATTTATTGCATGAACTAGAGCATTTATTTCTTGAACTACGATTTTAAAGCATTTATTGCTTGAAGAATATTTTAGAGCATTTATTGCTCGTGACTTGAACTGAGACTCATGGTCTCTCTATGTGGGATCCTTTAAGAGAAGCGAGCTGCGTGGCTCAGGATCTCAAGGGTCAACCAGTGATCAAGCTCGACAAATGAGTTGGTTTGGGAGCTACTTAACCAAAGCTTTAACAATTAATCAAACACATGGTAGGCCACTTAACCAACCCAACTACCACTTCACTAATTCAAGAGATTTAGCCATAGGAAGCATCCATACAACTTCTAGTTTAGCCTCAAACCTTTAAATACTTAATATAACACAATAAAAGAAAGGATTAAAGATCACATACCTCTCTTACAAGTTGATTAAGTCACCCAAAACAACCACCAACCAAAAGCTTCAAGGCTTGAAGATCACACACTAGAGTTGGATGCATTTCACTCACTAACTCACTCCTTCACATTTGATTTTTTTTCCTAAGATTAAACTAAGAGTAAAAAGCAAGAAAATGGAGTTTCTTCTTCTCCTTTGCTGCTCCAAGATGGCCGGCCAGCTTATGAAGGAAATGGAGCAAAAAAAATGGTTTTAATTCATCAAATTCTTTGGTCAAATAAGTTGCATGGTTGGTGTCTTGCCACTTGGCACCATCTTGGCCATTCTCTCACTAATCTTTGCCAAATCATGCTCCTATCCTCCAATTCTTTCCCTTATCTTACTAACACCCCTTAACTCTCATGTAAAGTCCTAACCACATGAAAAAGAATATTTGGAGATAAAGTATGTGGTGAAATAAAATAATACTAAGTCAAGGAAATATTTTAATCTCGTATACTAGAGTTTTAACTTATAATCACTAACTTATTATTATCACTTCTAATCATATAATATTTTTCTCATTCAAAAGTCACTTTTACTCACTAATTTTGATCCTCACTTCGTACCGAATAGTCACACTACGGAAAAATGTGAAAACCCTAATTCGCGCTAACTTGAAAACGAAAAGGGAAAACCTTTACTTTCATGTTCATTTGCACTTATTGTGGGGTGATTGGGTGGTAGGGCTATTATAAAATCATAATTTCCAATTAAAAGGGGATTTTTAAGAAAAACGTGAGGGATTTTACAATTCCATAAATTGAATTTTGGGTTTCGGTTGAAATATGAGAAATTTGAGAAAACGGTAAATCACAAGTAAAAACTAGTGTTTTGATTTAAATTTAAAGTGTCCAATTAAAAAAAATAATGTGTTAAAACAAGACAAAAGAAAGAAATCGAAATTTTAAAAGAACGAGGGAAAAACATTGTCCTAAAATTCGGGGTATCACAATCTCCCCTCCTTAAAAAAATTTCGTCCTCGACATTCCAACTTGTACGAATCAAGTCAAGAGATCCCGCAAAAGTCAAACAAGCATTTCCAAGCAAGCCTAATCCCACTTGTCTGATTTTCATTCCTACAAGAAATCACTGATATTTCATCAGACCCACAGTCCAGCATCCTAAACTTGAAACCTAGGATACACTACAGAGATCGGAAACCTAAGCTCTGATACCAACTGTGACGGCCCCACCTCACCCTAAGGCGAACCTGTGACGCCCCGAAAAGTATAAGTGTGAGAACCCGGAAATTTTCTACTTTTCTAGGGTTTATTTTTTAAACGCCCGCCTTTTCTACATTTTCTTGATTAGAAAAATTTCCCAGATAAAGTTTATGAGCAAAAATAGTTTTAAAATAATTTTTCTAGTATCGGTTAGTTTTTGAGAAATTAAAAGCGTATTTTGAACGTGGGACCCACGCACTACCGGTTAAATGCACCACTTGATTCCACTTTCTTGCCATACAAGTTTATCATTAATGGAGCAAAATATCTTCCCCCTCTTGGCCATCCTATTGGCCGAAATTTAAGGCAAAGAAAAAACAAGGAAAGAGAAAAATTGTGTGGTTGAAATTAGACCAAGTGTTAGCCAAACTTGTGGTGGAAATTAATCCTTATTTTTCCTACCTTCTTACCTTATAAACTAGCTTAATCTTCTTCATTTTCTGGTTCTTCTTGGCCGAGCAACATAAGGAGAAAAGAAAGAAAATCCCTCAACTTTTGCCTTCCATTTTCTTGCTCAATCTCTTGATCCAACCGTTAAAACTTCAAATTTCTCCATAAAACCTCTTCACTTAGTGTTTGTGAGTTGTTTGGTGGAGTTGTTTGAGAAGCTAAGGTGACAAGTAGCTCTCCCTCTTGTTTTGCTAAGGTGAGTGGTGGATGAACACCTCTCCTTCCTCTAATGATGTTCAATTCATGATTAGTGGTGTTATAAGATGCAATTTCATGGATTATTTCTTGTTTTTGGATGAAATGGTGAAGTTTACAATTTATTGGTGAATTTTCTGGTTTAATGTGATCATGATGTTGTGGACTTGTATGATGATTGGAAATGTTATGTAATGAAGCTAGAAGGTGGAAAAAGTGGACAATTGCAACCAATTTTGGGTTTGGAAGAAATTCTGGAAAATTAGTGTTCTTGAAGCTACATTCTGTCCGAAATTTCAGGTCATAGATAGAGGCCGAATTGGCCTTAGCTCAAAACATGAAAGTTGTAGGGAATGACATTTTAGAGGTGCCTACAAAATTTCAGGTCATTTGGAGTAGTTTAGAATGAGATATATCATTTTTACTGTTGCTGTTCTGGGTGATCAGAATGTGTGAACTGCGCTTGTAATCGTCTGTTTTGACTGGAATTGTTTTGGATTTGGGTGTTAAGGTCTTCTGATGAAATGTATCTTGATGTCTTAGCTATCATATGCCTTTGGAATCAATGCATTTGGACCTGTGTAGACTGAGTTGGACGAATTACAGCATTGTGTGATTTGGGAACCTGCAATTACGGTTCTGGTTTGGTATTTTGCATATTTGACCTAGTTGTGCTAGGATTTGGACTGAGTGGCCTTCTAAATTGTTGTAGCCCTGTCTCTTAGCTTCGAAACGGTGGGTCTTGCATCTTCATCCGACCATCGTAGTGCTTTTGGCACCATTACCGCAAAAGGACGTCAAAACTGTTTTCTGGTTTTGAGCAATTGTGGTTCATTGTTATGTGATTGGGTTTGATTGTAGGTTGGAAAATAAAGGAATTAAGGGGAAATGCTGTCCGATTTTAATAGCGTTGGTTACCTTAAGTTTCAAGTGAAAGGCTTGGACTTGAATGATGGAATTGGCTATATTGAACAAGGATTATGAGCCGTGGAGGTGAGTGACCATAAACTATTTCTCAAGTACTTGTGAAATGTTTCTTGCATTAATTATTCGATTGCATATCATGCGTGCTTGCATGTGAATTCATGACATGATTTGGCTTCAATGAGTTCTGGGAAAGTCTTGTGCTGGACACCAACGTCTCCACCTTGTTTATGGTTCATGTTCATGGTTATCTGGAGCACCGATGTTGCTCCCACTTTCGTGAGTTCGTGAGTTAATGTTAAATGAAATATTTGAGCGTTGGGTGTTCAAGTGCTATGATTTCACCGGCTCACGAGAGCACTAAACGGACATTTGATCTCCGAATCATGACATCATCGAAATCATCGAAATGCAACATTGTGAAATATATTTGCTTAATGATTTTGCTGGTTACTCGCTGAGCTTCTAGCTCACCCCAAAAATATTTTATTCCCCTCCACAGGGCTCAAGGCGAAGGCAGGACTTGTTGTGCTTATTCACGTTAATGGATGGCCTTTATGTTGTACAATTTGGATTTGGAATCATTTTATGTATAGTTGGGAATTGTTTCCGCTGCATTTGTGACATGTAATTATTGGAGACTTGGATGTATATTTGTGGACCATGTGATGTATATTTGAGGTTTATTCTTGTAATTCATTTGAGGACTTTAGTGAACGACTGAGTCCCGGCGAGAGCCGGGCAGGCGGCCCGCCGAACCCTCTGGTTCGCCTTAGGGGGAGGTGGGGCCGTCACAATTGGTATCAGAGCTTAGGCTTCAGATCTCTGTAGTGTATCCTAGGCTTGAAGTTTAGGATGCCGGACTGTGGGTTTGGTTTGAAGTATTAGTGATTCTTGCGGGATGTCTTGACTTGATTGGTACAAGAGGGAATGTCGAGGACGACATTCTTTTAAGGAGGGGAGATTGTGACGCCCCGAAAAGTATAAGTGTGAGAACCCGGAAATTTTCTACTTTTCTAGGGTTTATTTTTTAAACGCCCGCCTTTTCTACATTTTCTTGATTAGAAAAATTCCCCAGATAAAGTTTTCTACATTTTCTTGATTAGAAAAATTCCCCAGATAAAGTTTATGTAGTTTTAAAATAATTTTTCTAGTATCGGTTAGTTTTTGAGAAATTAAAAGCGTATTTTGAACGTGGGACCCACGCACTACCGGTTAAATGCACCACTTGATTCCACTTTCTTGCCATACAAGTTTATCATTAATGGAGCAAAATATCTTCCCCCTCTTGGCCATCCTATTGGCCGAAATTTAAGGCAAAGAAAAAACAAGGAAAGAGAAAAATTGTGTGGTTGAAATTAGACCAAGTGTTAGCCAAACTTGTGGTGGAAATTAATCCTTATTTTTCCTACCTTCTTACCTTATAAACTAGCTTAATCTTCTTCATTTTCTGGTTCTTCTTGGCCGAGCAACATAAGGAGAAAAGAAAGAAAATCCCTCAACTTTTGCCTTCCATTTTCTTGCTCAATCTCTTGATCCAACCGTTAAAACTTCAAATTTCTCCATAAAACCTCTTCACTTAGTGTTTGTGAGTTGTTTGGTGGAGTTGTTTGAGAAGCTAAGGTGACAAGTAGCTCTCCCTCTTGTTTTGCTAAGGTGAGTGGTGGATGAACACCTCTCCTTCCTCTAATGATGTTCAATTCATGATTAGTGGTGTTATAAGATGCAATTTCATGGATTATTTCTTATTTTTGGATGAAATGGTGAAGTTTACAATTTATTGGTGAATTTTCTGGTTTAATGTGATCATGATGTTGTGGACTTGTATGATGATTGGAAATGTTATGTAATGAAGCTAGAAGGTGGAAAAAGTGGACAATTGCAACCAATTTTGGGTTTGGAAGAAATTCTGGAAAATTAGGGTTCTTGAAGCTACATTCTGTCCGAAATTTCAGGTCATAGATAGAGGCCGAATTGGCCTTAACTCAAAACATGAAAGTTGTAGGGAATGACATTTTAGATGTGCCTACAAAATTTCAGGTCATTTGGAGTAGTGTAGAATGAGATATATCGTTTTTACTGTTGCTGTTCTGGGTGATCAGAATGTGTGAACTGCGCTTGTAATCGTCTGTTTTGATTGGAATTGTTTTGGATTTGGGTGTTAAGGTCTTCTGATGAAATGTATCTTGATGTCTTAGCTATCATATGCCTTTGGAATCAATGCATTTGGACCTGTGTAGACTGAGTTGGACGAATTACAGCATTGTGTGATTTGGGAACCTGCAATTACGGTTCTGGTTTGGTATTTTGCATATTTGACCTAGTTGTGCTAGGATTTGGACTGAGTGGCCTTCTAAATTGTTGTAGCCCTGTCTCTTAGCTTCGAAACGGTGGGTCTTGCATCTTCATCCGACCATCGTAGTGCTTTTGGCACCATTACCGCAAAAGGACGTCAAAACTGTTTTCTGGTTTTGAGCAATTGTGGTTCATTGTTATGTGATTGGGTTTGATTGTAGGTTGGAAAATAAAGGAATTAAGGGGAAATGCTGTCCGATTTTAATAGCGTTGGTTACCTTAAGTTTCAAGTGAAAGGCTTGGACTTGAATGATGGAATTGGCTATATTGAACAAGGATTATGAGCCGTGGAGGTGAGTGACCCTAAACTATTTCTAAAGTACTTGTGAAATGTTTCTTGCATTAATTATTCGATTGCATATCATGCGTGCTTGCATGTGAATTCATGACATGATTTGGCTTCAATGAGTTCTGGGAAAGTCTTGTGCTGGACACCAACGTCTCCACCTTGTTTATGGTTCATGTTCATGGTTATCTGGAGCACCGATATTGCTCCCACTTTCGTGAGTTCGTGAGTTAATGTTAAATGAAATATTTGAGCGTTGGGTGTTCAAGTGCTATGATTTCACCGGCTCACGAGAGCACTAAACGGACATCATCAAAATCATCGAAATGCAACATTGTGAAATATATTTGCTTAATGATTTTGCTGGTTACTCGCTGAGCTTCTAGCTCACCCTAAAAATATTTTATTCCCCTCCACAGGGCTCAAGGTGAAGGCAGGACTTGTTGTGCTTATTCACGTTAATGGATGGCCTTTATGTTGTACAATTTGGATTTGGAATCATTTTATGTATAGTTGGGAATTGTTTCCGCTGCATTTGTGACATGTAATTATTGGAGACTTGGATGTATATTTGTGGACCATGTGATGTATATTTGAGGTTTATTCTTGTAATTCATTTGAGGACTTTAGTGAACGACTGAGTCCCGGCGAGAGCCGGGCAGGCGGCCCGCCGAACCCTCTGGTTCGCCTTAGGAGGAGGTGGGGCCATCACAGAACCAAAGGGTTCGGCGGACCGCCTGCCCAGCTCTCGCCGGGACTCACTCACTCACTACAATCCTCAATTCAAATACAATATACATCTCAAATATACATCAAATGTTCCTCAAATTAACATATCATAAGCGAAGCGGAAACTAATTCTAAGCGTGGAACGTACACATACTCCACTTCAATTCCAAACAGTCACACTGGCCCAACTATTACACAAATGAGTCCAAATCTAAACTATACAAGATATAAGCCATCCAGTCACACGAATAACGTGATACAAGCGCTTCCTTCGCCTCGAGCCCTGTGGAGGGGAAATAAAACATTTTGGGGTGAGTTAGAAGCTCAGCGAGTAACCAGTAAAAGCAGTCATCAAATCAGTTTCTCAATAGTTCATTTCAATGATGTCAGGAATCAGTAATCAAATATACATTTATTGCTCTTGTGAGCCAGTGAAATCATTGTACCTAAACATCCAACGCTCAAATTGATCCAATAACAGTGAAACAGTGATAGGGAGCCATTTGCTCCAAGTAAACAGTGGTGGAGACGTTGGTGTTCAGCACAAGACTTCCCAAGAACTCATTGGAGCCAAATCATGTCATGAATTCACATGCAAGCACACATGATATGCAATCTGTAAGGATCAAAGACAACCAAGTGAAAGAGATAAGCAGTGTAAAGATCACAAACGTAACAATTAATAAATAAAAAGGAAAGAATTGCAAACCAATTAACTACCCAACTCCTCTTGAGCTTGTAGATTAATTCAAATAAGGTTCTTAAAGTTGATGAATTACAATCACTCTTGCGTACAAAGGAAGGTTTACCTCCTCCTTGCCCCGAACACTACTCGGTCAAGTCAGGAAGTTTTACTATCCCTCAGGACAATCCTCACAGAGCTACACTCATGAAGTATTCACTCACAAATGAAAAGCTTACAATGAACCTCACACCACTACGATTACAAATCTTTTTTGAAGAGTATTTTCTCACTAAAATCACTCTAGATCTTTTGTATCTTCAGTGTGCAAAAGTTGTTTGAAGATTCTGACCATACTCTATTTATAGGAGACCAACAAAGTGCTTCATTAATGCTTCCAACGGATAGAAAGTAGCTGAACAGTCAACTAGCCGTTGGAGTATCGGACGTCTGGTACTCCTGTTTTTTGCGTCCGACAGCAGGCAGTGAGTTTGAGAAATTTTCTTCAATTCTATCGGACGTCAGGTGCAAGCTCTTTGTGCGTCCGACAGCAAACAAAGAGATTTGAGAAATCATCTTGTTTCTATCGGACGTCCGGTGGAGACATATTCAGCGTCCGATAGTTTCGTCGACTTTGAAGGATCCTATCGGACGTCCAATGCTTGCATCCGATCGAGGTCAGTGATCCAGGGGGAATGTCTTATTTCCTCGGACGTCCGGTGGTGGGTTCTTCATGTGTTCGAAGTTACGCAATGATTATCGGACGTCCGATCCAAGTGTCCGACAGCTTTCAGCAGCCTTTGTCCCTTTCAATTGCACTTGATCTTTGAATCTGATTTGTTTCACAATTGAAAATATTTCTTGAAGAGATATTAGTATTATCCATTGTTTTGTAAACATCAAAAGTTAGGGACCAAGGTCAACATTCTCCCCCTTTTTGATGATGACCAAACAATGGATGGAAGAAGGAAAAAGATTAAGCATATGAGCATAAACTCCCCCTTACTCATTGTATCCATTTCTCCCCCTTTTTGTCATCATAAGATGAGAGTAAAAATCTCATACCGTAATCCAACAGAGAAATGATATCAGAATTCAGCAATCACCAACATACCAACATATCACAGAGAGTTTAACAAAGCAAATCATCATTAGATCAGAATTGTTCTTTTCTTTCCCTTTGACATCATACTAATTCAGTAATACTCAAACATATCAAGGAAAACTCAGTTCAAAACATCAGAACACATGCCACTAGCACTTGTTTTTCGTTCTGTTCTGAGTTGATCCAGGTCTTGACCAAAACATAAACATTTTAGCCTTATGTCTTAGCTTTCCAATGCCTTTGGAATTTCTTGATTTGCGTTTGTGAGCTGTGAGTTATGGTCCGGCAAACATACCCTGTCCGTCACCCTAAAGAGCGAACTTCTGGCACTGTTTTACATACTTTCGACCTATTTCGGTTCAGATCTGAATTTAGGTGTCTTCACGAAAGTTGTAGACTTTTCTTTTATCTTCTAAACGGTATCTTACACACTTTAATCCGACATTCCTAGCCCAACTTATGGTCAAAACAGTTTGGGACAGTAACTATGCCCATTTCCGTTTGCCGGTCGTTTCCATTTCCGTTTGCCGATTCCGCATATGCATGTGCCAATTTTGCCATTTTACTTAATTTACTCACTTTAGTAGTTGTTTGTGTGATAATAAGGCTCGATAATATGGCTCAACCTTCTGCTACAGGCGGTGACGGGCTAGACGGAGCCGGTGGGGCCCACTAGCTGACGACTTGAATTCATTTCTGTACTTTCACTCGTTATACTTGCTCTTTAGGTGAGTAATCAGGGTTTCCGTGTAACTCAATACTAATATGAGTTTACTATGAAAAATGGGCACTTAGGCGAGGGTGTACTTTATCGCACTCGATCTAAACCCCATTAGTTGCTATTGATACCTGTGAAATATGATTTTGTGATTTTTTATAGAGCATTTATTGCTTGTGAAACATTTGCAGAGCATTTATTGCTTGTGACGCAATTTGGGAGCATTTATTGCTTGAACTACGATTTTAAAGCATTTATTGCTTGAAAAATATTTTAGAGCATTTATTGCTCGTGACTTGAGCTGAGGCTCATGGTCTCTCTATGTGGGATCCTTTAAGAGAAACGAGCTGCGTGGCTCAGGATCTCAAGGGTCAACCAGTGATCAAACTCGACAAATGAGTTGGCTTGGGAGCCACCCGTATCCTTACCATGTGGTGTAAGTTTTCTGCTTTTGCTTTGCTCTCACTGTGCAAATGTTGACATGTAAAAATTACATTTTTACCCCTGGTTAGTCACTAAACTTATAGCTTACCCCCCTTTCTTTTATTTTCCTTAGCAGGGGCCGACGCGGGGAAATTTTGGCACCATCACTAGTATAGTTGGGTTTTGTTTGTAACAACCGAATAGTTAATATGTTTTTCCCTATTATAGTGATCCGTGTAAGGACCCTTCTTAGGGTCTACTCTTTGGTTTTGGTTATAATCATAAGGATGTAATGGTATGGGTAGTTACTTTTGGGGATGTAAATAGAACTCTTTTGCCGATGTATATAATGTGAATAGTACTCTTTTGGTACTTTTAGCTTTTATTTGCTTTTGACTTCGAGTCCTGGCGCGAGCTGGGCAAGCGGGCTAAGCCCTCTGGTTCGCCTTAGGGGGAGGTGGGATCGTCACAGAAACAAAGCCCTACATTTCTTATGAAGACACCAACACCCAATTCCATCGTTATGCATGCGAACTAAGCATGGTCAGAAGCTAATTTACAAAATGTGACCAAACCAGAATTTGAAAGCTGAGTGAGGGTTTTGGCTATAACTCAGCCTACACACCTCCGTTTGACCTGAAATTTTGCAGGAATAACAAGGACTTAAGAGGCTACAACTTTCGTGTTTCGAGCAGCTTCCAAATCAGCACGCAGCATAAATAAAAACAGAGCCCAATTTGTGGACTGCCCTGTTTCCAGTTTTGCCGGTTTTGTGTATTGCAACTGTGTGATCCGTTTCTCTAATTCTTATACAAGTTTTCTAACCAATTTCATACCAAATAATATTACATATATCAGATTCTAAAAGACCTAACAATGGTCCGAAATTTTCTCCACAAATTATCATAAAATTACCAAATACTAACCACCATTTAGATTCCAATTCCACTAGTTCTTTACTAACTTCAAAACCCTAATCAATCAAACCTTAACTTTCCAAGTTCCAAATAAACCAAACTAATTTCCCTTTTCATTAGGGTTTCATAACTAAATCTGATTTTTGCTAAAAACCAACATACAAGTGCATTTAAGATATCAAGGATTCCATTTACAAGCTCAAAACCAACCAAATCAACTTAATAGCTCATGAGACCAAAAGCCCTAATTCTACATAGCTCAATCGAAATTTAAGCAACCAGAAATCAACAACATAAACCATTAAACCACACCATAAACACCATACAAACCATACAAGTTCATATCCTCAACAAGAAACATCACTTTCATGGCTTCACAACTCAAGCACCCAACTTTACCTTTCAAAGAGAGATGATTTACCTTTCAAATAAGCTTTGTGGATGATCAAACCACCCCAATCAAGTTCCAAAGTTGTTGTTCTAGGCTCCAAGCTCAAGATTAATGGTGAAACTTGAAAAATTGTGGAAGAAATCTCCCCCCTCTCTTGCTCTCTCACTCTCTCGGCCTTCCCTCTCTCTCTCTCTTTAGTTTTTTATTTGGTTTATGTCTTGTGTTCTCTTGGATGTTCTAGAATTAATACTTAGTCAAGACCATTAGTAGATATTTTCCACCAACCAATCACATAAAAGATGATTATTTTCCATCCTACAACACATTACAAATCACATCTCAACTCAATCACAATAAAGCCCCAAAGTCATACACAAAATCATCTCATTTTAATAGCCGTTCAATAGGCTCAAAGTCATACAAGTACGAAATCAAACTAGGAAAATGTCGGAAATGAGCTTTAAGCTTGGAAACCAAAAAGGCAGATTCACCGCTACATAGCGTATCGGACATAACCGAAACTATGCTTATTGGATTGAAGTACAAGTCATACCGTTTCGAAGCTAAGACAGAGGGCTATAACTTTGATGAAGACTACTTAGTCCAGTTCTCACCCTAACTAGGTCAAATTCACCAAAATAACCCCAGATTTTCTAGTTCAAAGCTCACTGTGAAATTTACCTAGCAGTCCTGATTCATTCAAGCATATCTCAGGACACACAACTCCGATTCAGGTAATTCCAAAGCCATTTGAAAGCTAAGATACAAGGCTATAATTCTTAAGTAGACATCGACAATCAATTCAGTAATATTCCTAGTCAAACTAACCACTTACAGAGGTTGATTATCATTTTTGATAGAAACAGGGCAGTAGGGGTAATTTTGTCTTTTCACAGGCTACAGAGGTCGGATTGGGCTGAACTTTTACAAAACACTATAAAACATCATTCTATATAACTTTCATGTTTTGAGCTAAGCCTAATTCGGCTTCTAACATCACGAACTGGAACCGGGCAGAACTGAAGCTTGAATTTCCAGAAATCTGGAATTTGGGCTATTAGTGCATACCACTACTTTTCTTGTTTCATCCTTTCATTGTTTTCCTCTTAACCAACATGCCAAGTGTTAACTCTAACTAAAAGAATCTAAAACAGGTTTATACATCAAGAAAACCATGAATCAAAGCTTTAACAATTAATCAAACACATGGTAGGCCACTTAACCAACCCAACTACCACTTCACTAATTCAAAAGATTTAGCCATAGGAAGCATCCATACAACTTCTAGTTTAGCCTCAAACCTTTAAATACTTAATATAACACAATAAAAGAAAGGATTAAAGATCACATACCTCTCTTACAAGTTGATTAAGTCACCCAAAACAACCACCAACCAAAAGCTTCAAGGCTTGAAGATCACACACTAGAGTTGGATGCATTTCACTCACTAACTCACTCCTTCACTTTTGATTTTTTTTCCTAAGATTAAACTAAGAGTAAAAAGCAAGAAAATGGAGTTTCTTCTTCTCATTTGCTGCTCCAAGATGGCCGGCCAGCTTATGAAGGAAATGGAGCAAAAAAAATGGTTTTAATTCATCAAATTCTTTGGTCAAATAAGTTGCATGGTTGGTGTCTTGCCACTTGGCACCATCTTGGCCATTCTCTCACTAATCTTTGCCAAATCATGCTCCTATCCTCCAATTCTTTCCCTTATCTTACTAACACCCCTTAACTCTCATGTAAAGTCCTAACCACATGAAAAAGAATATTTGGAGATAAAGTATGTGGTGAAATAAAATAATACTAAGTCAAGGAAATATTTTAATCTCGTATACTAGAGTTTTAACTTATAATCACTAACTTATTATTATCACTTCTAATCATATAATATTTTTTTCATTCAAAAGTCACTTTTACTCACCAATTTTGATCCTCACTCCGTATCGAATAGTCACACTATGGAAAAATGTGAAAACCCTAATTCGCGCTAACTTAAAAATGAATAGGAAAACCTTTACTTTCATGTTCATTTGCACTTATTGTGGGGTGATTGGGTGGTAGGGCTATTATAAAATCATAATTTCCAATTAAAAGGGGATTTTTAAGAAAAACGTGAGGGATTTTACAATTCCATAAATTGAATTTAGGGTTTCGGTTGAAATATGTGAAATTTGAGAAAACGGTTAATCACAACTAAAAAGTAGGGTTTTGATTTAAATTTAAAGTGTCCAATTAAAAAAAACAATGTGTTAAAACAAGACAAAAGAAAGAAATCGAAATTTTAAAAGAACGAGGGAAAAACATTGTCCTAAAATTCGGGGTATCACAATCTCCCCTCCTTAAAAGAATGTCATCCTAGACATTCCAACTTGTACGAATCAAGTCAAGAGATCCCGCAAAAGTCAAACAAGCATTTCCAAGCAAGCCTAATCCCCATTTATCTGATTTTCATTCCTACAAGAAATCACTGATATTTCATCAGACCCACAGTTCGGCATCCTAAACTTGAAGCCTAGGATACACTTCAGAGATCGGAAACTAAGCTCTGATACCAACTGTGACAGCCCCACCTTCCCCTAAGGCGTACCAAAGCGTTAGCGGGCTGCCTGCCCAGCTCTCGCCAAGTCTACGGAATCAAATCACTTAAAACCCTACAACCGCGCACAGAAACCCAAAAAAAACAAACAATTGGAGACCACCAAGCCAAAATAAAACTTACCAAACCATACGGATACCAGAAGTGTTCATCAAGCCAAGTAAAAGTACCATCTCAACAAGTACACTTAATTTACATGGTTAATCTCTTGAAGATATACAAACACTGAAAGGTTTAAAAGTTTAACAAGCAATACAAGTCGGAATATTCACGAGGGATCAAAGTACAATTAGGGTTTCAACTACAGAGGTGGTATACAAAAGAATAACTAGAGCTCGCTCTACTTCTTTCTTCAAAATCATGGTTCAAAAGTATTGTTCCCTGTAAGGAAAACAAAAAGTAACAGGAAGGGGGTGAGCTTACGCTCAATGAGGTACCAAAATAATAGCAGTTTAAAACATGGCATTTCATATTCAATTAGTCACATATGCATATCAAATAAGGAAATGAACAAACATCTTAAATAGAAAAGATACGGGTGGCTCTCAGGAGCCAAATTTCCCCATTTGCAGTACTTGATCCTAACTCGTTGACTCTCCGTCAACTCTCGAAGAAACAAACATGACCGTAGACCCCGCTTACGCCAAATCCCGTTCACCAAGCATACCCCTTACCGGGCCCGAATGCCAAACAGGAAACAGAAATGGTAAATCGACCAGGACCTTGCCGGCTCGACTTGAGTAACTTGCCACAGGTGTTGAGCTCAGAGGTCACAGAAGGGTCGTTGGATATCAGCCTCCAAACGACGTCTGAATAGACTCAGATACAGATAACAGATTACACACAGTAAATAGGCATACAGACAGACAAGAGAACGAGTGTGATAAAGTACACCCTCGTCTCAAACAGAATAAACAGATAGTACAGTCGTTCAAATCACAGATTGCAGGTGCAGAAACCAAGTTAAGCAACAAATAAGGGGAGTGGTACACTCACCAGTTCAAGTACAGATACTTCAAAAGTTTTCACCCAAAGTGGCTTAATCGCCAAGAAACCCCTAAAATAACCAAAGTAAAACAATTGAAGTTTCTACATCCAAAACGGAGTAAACAGAATGTACAAGTGAGACTCGACTACTAGTCGTATGCCCATGCAAATGAACCATTAATGCAAAGCAAAGAGGTGGATTTGAAGTGAAAAGGTAACAGTTGGTTCTAAAGGCAGGAACAACCTCAAAGCCCTACCTATAATTGTGACAGCCCCACTTCCCTCTTAGGTGAACCAGAGGGTTCAGCGGACCGCCTGCCCAGCTCTCGCCGGGACTCAGTCGTTCACTCACACAAATCAGAAAGAGAACCACAAGAAAGAACAAAACGAGGATCCACAACTTAAAAGAAAACTTATATATATTGCTATCTCAGAAAGAAGTACAACTGTCGAGAATACAAAAGTTCTCAAATCACCATACAACTAGCCCGTGCCAAGCACTAGGGCGAGAACCAAAACAAAACCAAAATTAGACCCAGCCAGTCGGTACAGAGTTCTAGCCCTTGCTCGCCTTCCCCTGTTAAGAAAAACAAAACTAAAGGGATGAGCTGAAAGCTCAGTGAGGTTCCGAACATAGAATCAAGTCATAAATCAAACGATAAATCAACAAACAGTTACATCATTTACAATAAACTATACATGAAAAGGATACGTTCGTTCGTTCATTCGTTCGTTTGTTCGTTCTCCTGTCATTCCCCTTTCCTTCATTCATTTGAAAATGCATTTTTCGTTTATACATAAAATCCTCGTTCGTTCGTTCGTTCGTTCTTTTCATTCACCTTCTCCTGGACATTGGCCAGGCTCCACCAACCTCCACCAACCTACAAGGTAATACTCGAATATACCAAAGGTTCACCCAGATCACCAAATCGCCCGACCGAGTCCGCTTCTGGCTCGAGTCGATCGGTAACAAGGGGCAGGGCCCAGTTCAGCCAAAAGACTTACATTCATGCACAAGTACGTTCCAATCATTCAATCTTTGAAAATTTCACATTTATTTAGGTCGAGTGCGATAAAGTACACACTCGCCTAGAAAACTCGTTTTTGAAAATCAATGAAAACACTTAACACGTCATCAAACAATAATACAAGTCATGAAGTCAAGAAAATACAACAAACCAGGAACACTCACCGAATTATGCTAAATAACGTCCAAAATGTCCTATCGAATCTTACCCTCGGTCACCGAGAAAACCTATGATTCAACGAGAAATAATATTACAATTCATCTAGCAAAACAAGTAAGTGGAATCAAGGAACTCGACTAGTTACGAGTAAAACGGATAAAGGTGACTTTAAAGTGAAAATAAAGCCATTTGTATCTGTGGACGGAAACAACTAGGGTGTCATAAACCAAACTCAAAGGGTTATAATAGTTCCAATGGAAAACACTTGAATCAAAGTCAAGTCGGAATCCAACCAGATAGGCTCAGAAATATTATTTTTCGAAATCGTTTATGTGGTTCAAAATCAATATACATTCAAGTAGGTATTATGGCCTACATGTCTTGACTGAGAAAACCTTAGGTCATGCCTCGATATTTTGGTATGAAGTAGTAAATAAACTTTTGAAGGTTTAAATGGAAAAGGTATCATGTTTTAAGATGGAAAACGGGCATAGTATTTGCCAAACGAAAATATACAAGTTCAAATAGAAGTTTAGCCCTTGAGCGAAAATTTGGGCAGCACGCCCTTTGAATTTTCCTATTTCCAGCCATTTATGGTTTCATTATTTTTCTTATTCAAACCCAAAGGTACACACACAATAATTTAATTTCAATAGCCGTTCAGTAAGCTCCAAGTAGTACCAGTACAATTCAAGCTAGGGAAAAGTCCGGAAATGAAAATTAAGCTCTAAACCATAAAACAATTTTTGACATCATTTTACGGTTTTGGCACCATTGGCACTACAATTATCAGATGGAGGTGTAAGATACACCGTTTCGAAGCTAAGAGATAGTTCTACAATGTTGAAGAAGGCTACTCAGTCCAGTTTCTAGGGAAATTAGGTCAAAAATTCAATATACTAAACCAGAACCGCAAAAACAGGTTCACCAATTGCATTCTGGTTCAAACATCATAAGTCAGGCTACCTAAGTCCAAATCAAGTGATTCCAAAGCCATACGAAAGCTAAGATACAAGGCTAAAATTCTTCAGAAGACATAAACAACCAAATCAGAAGCATTCCCAATCAAATTAGCCAATCACAGAAGCAATTCTCAAGTTCGGGTAGAAACAGGGCAGCAGGGGTATTTCAGTCTTTTCACAAGCTACTTTACTCTGATTGATCTGAAATTTTGTAGGCATCTCTAAAATATCATTCCCTACAACTTTTATGTTTTAACCCAAGGCTAATTCGGCCTCTAACTATGATGAACAGTGCCAGGCAGAATTGGGAAAATGAAACCCTAATCTGGAAATTTTTGCTTCAAACCAAAAATTTTCCACTAATCATTACAATTATCATACCAAAGCTTCATTCTAACCCATACTAGCCCATCATACATGGCTAATCAACATTAAACATATAAAAACAGAAAAATTATGCATAAAAGCAAAAATTCGTCTAACACCACCAAAAGTCATGAAAACACCCACAAGATCACCTCCTTAACTCCCACAAGCCACTGATCGACTATTATTAAGAGCAAATGTAAATTGTCTAGAGAATTTACCTTGAAACTTGAGGAAAGATGATAGCCTTGGGTTTCTTTTACAAGAATCACTCCACCAAGACCTTTGTTCTCCCTTAGATAACACTCTTATGGAAGGGTTTGCGATTCTATAGGTTGAAACTCCAAATTTTAGCAAGAAATGGAAGGAAAATTTGAAGGTTCTCTCTTGGTTTTTCTCCTTACAAGAACCGGTCAACAAGCTAGAGAAATGAAGTTGTTTTTGGTCTATTTTTGGTTAAATTGGTAAAGTAAGAAATTGGTCAAAGTCCAAAGGTTAACCACTAAGTGACACTTGTCACTATAATTAATGCATGACTATCCTTTTGTCTCTCCACTCTCATCCATATAACAACCTTCAATTATCTCTTAACACCTGGTAAAATAAATCCGGTATCCAAAACTTAACCTAACTGGCCGAATTTTTCCGAACTTTCCGCACTAGCGGGTCCCACGTCCGGTATACGTTCTTAATTTCTCAAAAACTAACCGATACTAGAAAATCATCTAAAAAAGAATATTTACTCATAAAAATTATCTAGAAATTTTCCTAATAAAGAAAATGCAGAAAATATGCCATTAAATAGAATAAAACCCAAAAAATGAGAAAATTACGGGGTCTCACACCCTCTCCCCCTTAAAAAAAAATTTCGCCCTCAAAATTTTACCTTCATTTGCATCAAACGAGTCCGGAACTGTTTGGGTGCCTAATGCATAAGTTTTTGCTGGCCCACTAGTTCGGTTCCCTCTTTCATTTGCTTGTTTTGTTTTAGCTCCCTCTAGTTGCGGAATACTACCTCCGCGTGACTGTCTCCTCGGACAGTTGCTAACTTGGTGCTCACCACTCCCACAAATCAAGCACTTCCGCCCTTTCCACCAACAATCGTTCTCGGTATGATTGGCCTTTCTGCAATAGCCACAAGTCAAGTAGGAAGCCATTTTTTGGCTTTCTGGAGAAGTCTCCCCATATCCGGTTTGGCTTACTTTGGTAGACCTTTCATTTCCTGCCCCTACTGTCCATGGCGGGTAGGACAAAAAGTTCACTTTCTGCATTTTAGAAGGTGCTATTGATTCATTAGGAGATTCTTCAATCACATTACCAACTGCACCTCTTTTCCGAGTTTGGGAGGCGTTTACTTGTGCCTTTGCATTCTCGATTCGTTGAGCCTTCTCAAGGGCCTCCGTAAAAGTATTCACTTGCGCCGCGGCTAACGCCTCTTGGATGTCCAAATTCAGTCCCTGTATAAACCGTCTTACTCTTCGCCGTTCAGTGGCTACCAGTTCAGAAGCAAACTTGGATAATCTTGTAAATTTTGTTTCATATTCGGCCACACTTAACGTTCCCTGGCGTAACCCAATAAACTCCTCTTCCCTCCTTTCTTGGACTAAAGGTGGGAGGTATTTCTCGTTAAATTCTCTTATGAAGTTCGCCCATGTCCAGATGGTCTGTTCTCTTTCCCACTTTGCTCTAATTACGTTCCACCATGATCGGGCCGGTCCCTCAAATTGAAATACTGCAAAGTTCACTTGCCTTTGCTCAGTGTAGTTTAGGGCTGTGAAGATATTAACCATGGTTTCTATCCATTGTTCAGCCACGTCCGGATCGGGCCCTCCAAGGAATTTTGGTGAGGCAAACTTCTGGAACCTTTCAAGAGCCTTATCCTCGCCCATCTCAGGGTTCCGATTTTGGGTTACGGGTATTTGGCCTTGTTGATCCACCAGCCTTGCCAAGATATCCGTCATCTGTTGCATTGCCGTTGCCATTTGGTCTCCAGTCGCAGCTCTTGATCCCTGCCCTTGCTCGGCTGACGTTTCCCTTTCTCCTCTTGATTCCGGGGTCCGCTCAGTTCCCTGGCCTCGACCACGTCCACGACTAAGTCTCCCGTCCATAGATATATTTTTCTCTCTCTCTTTTCTTTTCTTTTCCCCAAAAGGTATTTAAGTGAATAAACACAGTAAATTAACTAAGCACCAATTCCAACATACCAAATACACAAGTAAACATATACGCACATAACATGCCAGATCAAGGAGGCACAGAATCAAATATACAAATACATATCACAAATACATATCAAGTTTGACAGATAATCAAATTTGGTCTTGGTCAAGGCCCTAGATGGCCAACAAGTGTCACTACCAATTTCCACTCATTTTTTTGTTTCTTTTCCTTGCCAATTTGGTCAAAATTTTTGGCCAAAGCCAGTTGGAAATGAGGGGATATTTTGCTCAAATTTTAATGAGCTTATATGGTAAGAAAGTGGTGATCAAGTGGTGGGTTCAATCGGTAGTGATCGATACCCGTCGATTCGAGCCATTTTTTTTCTTAAATCACGTATACTAGGGTTTTTACCTTCTAATCACTAACTTATTATTATCACTTCAAATCATATAATATTTCATCATCCAAAAGTCACTCGTACTTATCAAATTTGATCCTCACTCCGTACCGAAAAATCACCCTACGGAAAAACGTGAAAACCCTAACTTGCTCCAACTTGAAAACGAAAAGTGAAAACCTTTACTTTCATGTTCATTTGCACTTATTGTGGGGTGATTGAGTGGTAGGGCTATTATAAAATCATATTTTCCAATTAAAAGGGCATTTTTAAGAAAACGTGAGGGATTTTAAAATTCCATAAATTGAATTTAGGGTTTCGGTTGAAATATGAGAAATTATTTCTAGAATTTAGGCTTTCTAGTCTGTAAAAAAAAATAGTAAAATAAAGAAACCGTAATATTCTCTTTGAGACTAAACAACAATAGTATCCTAAAAGTTGGGGTATCACAATCTCCCCTTCTTAAAAGAATTTCGTCGTCGAAATTCATCCATGCACTCCTAAATAGCGTAGGGTATTTTCTTGTATATCCATTTCTAGCTCTCAGGTCTCACTGTAGCCAAAATTTAGCTTAACAATAGAAATCACGAATCGTACCTTCTACTATCTCCGATGGTTCAGGTAATGCCTGTTGGTCCAGGGCGTACACTCTAGCTGGCACTCTTGGCTTAGTTCCTCCTACATTTGCATGTTCAGGGTTTAGGTGTGACCTACGGGGACAAGTTGCAAGCTGGTGCTCGGCACTACCACACCAGAAATATTTTCTTGCCTTTCGCCAACAATCATTCTCCGTATGATTGGCCTTCCCACAGTACCCACAAGATATTCGAGTTTGACCTCCTTGTGAGGCACCTCTTGCTTGCTCCCTGCCACGCGAGGCTCCTCTTGGAGTAATTTCCTTAGATGTCCCTGAAATTTTCTCGCCACCATCTCCTCGACCCATCTTAAAGGGTGGCATATCTAAATCACCTTGTCCTTGCCTTTGATATCCACCAGGTGCACCTCTCCTTTTTGCATGAAAAGCTCTCACTTGTACCCTAGCAATTTCTATTCGCTGGGCCTTCTCCAAAACCTCCGTAAACGTATTAATCTGGGCCGCCATCAAGGCCTCTTGTATCTCCACAAAGAACACTTGCACAAACCTCCTGACTCTTCTTTGCTCCGTAGCTATCAGTTCAGGAGCAAATTTAGACAACTTTGTAAATTGAGTTTCATACTCAGCTATACTCAAAGTTCCCTGTCGGAGCTTAATAAAATTGTCATTTCTTTTCCTGGACGATAGGTGGAAGGCATTTCTCGTTAAACTCTCGCACGAAATTCACCCATGTCCATGCGGTCCCCTCTCTCTCCCACTTAGCCCTCACTACATTCCACCAAGCCCTGGCCGGTCCCTCAAACTGGAATACCGCAAATTGTACTTGCCTATCCTCAATATAGTTTAAAGCGGCAAAGATGTTGATCATGGCCTCTAGCCATCTCTCAGCTCCTTCCGGGTCTGGTTCTCCCAGGAACTTAGGTGGACAGAACTTCTGGAATCTCTCTAAAGCCCTATCTTGCCCCATATCGGGGTCCCTAGGTTGATTTACAGGGGCTTGACCCTGTTGTTCCACTAAACGGGCCAGAATATTAGTCATTTGTTGGATTGCAGTTGCCACTTGATCTCCCCCTACAGCCTGGGGTCCAGGTTGTGGCTCAATCGTTGCCTCTCTTTCATCTCTCGGTTCTTGCACCGGTTCCTGTGCTTGTCTACCCCCACGGCCACGACTAGGACCACGTCCTCGGTTAGTTTCCCTGGCTTGACTTCTTCTACCCTCCATGTTTCGCGGCTAATCAACTATAGCAATATAGCCAACTAATCAATGATAGAGTATAGCCACTAAATAACTATATAAATATAAACAGAATAAAATAAGGCTCAAATAAACCTTTCCAAATCATAAAACAGGGGTAATGCAACACATTTAATCAAAACAAGTCACATCAAAACTCAAAGCACGTGAATAATAAGGATCCCAAATCCCACGAATATCTTCAATATATTTCAAGTCCAGACTATTTGCAATCCCCGTGCCTTTGCTTTCGCCATCCAAACTTATTCTAATATTATGCGAGATCTCAACTTATCGTAAAGGTATCACTCTTTGGTACTCGAGGATAAGAATCCGAAAATATGATAATTCACCACTCAAGCTGGCCGGGCTCAAGAGCAAATCACCCGTATTAGAGATTCCTACCAAACATACATATTTAAGGTCCCCAACAATAGACAATCGTTCCACACTTAACAAGTCAATCCCCACAGTCCGAGAACCTTCTCCCGGCACGAGCTCGATAGGAGCTCTGATACCATCTGTGACGACCCCACCTCCCCCTGGGCGTACCCTAGGGTTTAGCAGACCGCCTGCCCAGCTCTCGCCAGGACTCACTCACTCGCATCAATTAAAATAAAGTGCAACCACAATAACAAACGAAATAACGGTTCCCAAGTTTGGAACATACGAATACATTCATTTCTATCTCAACCATCCATACAGTCCCAAATACATCAAAAGATTTAAGTTCTCAGTACATTCAACCCTAATTGAGCGACTAGTGCGAATACAATTATAAAATTCAAAACAACTAGACTACACTAGTCTGTACACGTCTCATGCCTCACTCGAAACCCCTGTAAGGAAAACAAATGGAGTGGAATGAGATAAAAGCCCAGTGAGGTTCCAAATAGCAAATTGACCATTATTTATAAGTACAAGTTTTCGATATAGCTAAGCAACGAGCATGAGGAGTTCATAAAAGTGAGCAATAACACTTCAAGTAGCAATCTCAAAATGAGTGAGAATAAAAGTTTTCAGAAGAAACAATAATCCAAAAAACAATAACCATTCCAAAGCATAAGGATACGGATGGCTCTCAGGAGCCAACTTCCCATTTCATCATCAGGAGCTTGATCACGTAATAGTTGACACTCCGTCAACTTTCAACTAAAGCAACCAATCCAGTAGAGCACCACATACACTACTCTCCGTCCACCATTCAAACCCCCTACTAGGCCCAAAATCCTCAATAAACACGAGTGATAATACTCGAGTATACCGATTAGTCGAGGAGATATCACTCCACTCGACAAACATGAGACCCAGGGTTCGTTACCCAATCGACCAAGCCCTTGCCGGCTCGACTCGAGTAATTTGCCGTAGGGTTTTTGAAATTCCAGGAAGTGCTCACATCATAAACAATTATATCAAATCGATTTCAACAATAAACAAGTATATATCAAATAAGGGCAAGTGCGATAAAGTACACTCTTGCCCGATCAAACCAATCATATATCATTTAATCATATTGATCAAGTATTGGAAACAAGTGTTCAGTTCAATCAGCAATTTGGAAGCACTCACCAAATGAAGTGCCCATAGTAATCACGTCTGGGTTATACTCCGGGTTCGGAGTCTAAATCTGCGATAAAACTTTGTTTCAGAACTTTAAAAATTGACTAAGGTTCGAAACTTAGACGTTTCGTTCAATAAGAATCAAGAAATGAAAATTCACTTGGAAAATATTCGTGAAACACTCGCTCGCTTTTCCAACTATATAACTTTGTAACATTTATACTTGGAAATGCCATTTGAGTCAAAAGTACAAGGAAAACATATTTCTAGTAGTCATGGTTGTATTTCTCAAGGGTACAAGTTCGGCCAAATCCTTACTTATATACCTCGGAAAAAGAAGACGCAAATATCCTAGATAGTTCAAGTGGTAATCACTCTTAACCCTTACTCAAGTCGCAAGTATATTTCTCTAGTACTCGAGCGTAAATTTGGGCAGCATGCCCTTTGTATTTATCTAATTTTCCAGCCATTTACGGCTTCATTATTTTCCTCAACCAATCCCAAAGTCATACACAATATAAATTCATCACAATAGCCGTTCAATAGGCTCAAGGTAAGACAAGTACAAAAATCAAGCTAATGACATGTGCGGAAATGAAGTTTAACAAAAGACGGATTTGACGTATTTTTGTGGAATGGACACATCTGAGGCTACGGTTATCGGATTGAGGTACCAATTATACCGTTTCGAAGCTAAGGTAGAGAGCTACAACTTTGATGAAGATCACTTAGTTCAATTTACAGTGTATCCCAGTCAAATTCCCAATTCACAGAACCAAACTCCTACTAATTAGCTAATTAACCATACTACCTTCAAATGGCCATATCTCATGCTACCAAAGTCTGTTTAAGACGTTCTTGGAGGTGTTGAAAATCTAAGACAACGTACTAAAACTTTCATGTTTTGGTAAATGGCTAAATCAGCACGAATCATAGTGAACAGACATGGTCAATTGGATGAACTGTCCAAAACGGATTACTAGATGCATCCTAGGGCAGTGAGGTTATTTTGGTCTTTTCACAGGCTACGTTGCTCTGATTGGGATGAAATTTTGTATGAATATATAAAATATCATTCTATACAACTTTCATGTTTTATACTAAGCCTAATTCTGCCTCTAAAATCATGAACTGGAACCGGACAGAACTGAGCTACAGTTTTCCAGAAATCTGAATTTTTTAGTATTCAAAGGAAACTTTCTTCATTTCTTGCCTCAATCACCACCACAACCTCTTATATAAGCTTAGATACAACATATACTATCCATACAGCAAGTATAGGCAGAAAATCATTAAACCCTAACTCATGTAACTCAAGAACATACACTATATCCATCCAAATCATTATAATAGGTATCATCCACCACAAATTTAAGGTGCTATGCCAAATTAAACAAGATCAAGAGTAAGAAATGGTAAATCATCCTTATTACCTTATTAAAATTACTATCAAGAGCAGCCCTAGATTTTCCTTCCAAACTTTCACCAACACACCACTAACTAAACACTCAAAGAAGGTTTTAATCGATTTAGTTTCTTGTTTCCTCACTTGGATGGCTCAAACTCAAGATGAAATGGTGTATCTCTCCCTTGGTTTTTTCTCTCCCTCTCTCTCGGCCAAAGCAAGCAGAAATGATGAAGAAAGGAAGCAAAATGGTGATAATAAGGCAAGACAATTTGGTCTTGGTCAAGGCCCTAGATGGCTAACAAGTGTCACTACCAATTTCCACTCATTTTTTTGTTTCTTTTCCTTGCCAATTTGGTCAAAATTTTCGGCCAAAGCCAGCTGGAAATGAGGAGATATTTTCCTCAAATTTTAATGAGCTTATATGGTAAGAAAGTGGTGATCAAGTGGAGGGTTCAATCGGTAGTGATCGATACTCGTCGGTTTGAGCCATTTTTTTTCTTAAATCACGTATACTAGGGTTTTTACCTTCTAATCACTAACTTATTATTATCACTTCAAATCATATAATATTTCATCATCCAAAAGTCACTCGTACTTACCAAATTTGATCCTCACTCCGTACCGAAAAATCACCCAACGAAAAAACGTGAAAACCCTAACTTGCTCCAACTTGAAAACGAAAAGTGAAAACCTTTACTTTCATGTTCATTTGCACTTATTGTGGGGTGATTGAGTGGTAGGGCTATTATAAAATCATAATTTCCAATTAAAAGGGCATTTTTAAGAAAATGTGAGGAATTTTACAATTTCATAAATTGAATTTAGGGTTTCGGTTGAAATATGAGAAATTATTTCTAGAATTTAGGGTTTCTAGTCTGTAAAACAAAACAGTAAAATAAAGAAACCGTAATATTCTCTTTGAGACTAAACAACAATAGTATCCTAAAAGTTGGGGTATCACAATCTCCCCTTCTTAAAAGAATTTCGTCCTCGAAATTCATCCATGCACTCCTAAATAGCATAGGGTATTTTCTTGTATATTCATTTCTAGCTCTCAGGTCTCACTGTAGCCAAAATTTAGCTTAACAATAGAAATCACGAATCGTACCTTCTACTATCTCCGATGGTTCAGGTAATGCCTGTTGGTCCAGGGCGTACACTCTAGCTGGCACTCTTGGCTTAGTTCCTCCTACATTTGCATGTTCAGGGTTTAGGTGTGACCTACGGGGACAAATTGCAAGCTGGTGCTCGGCACTACCACACCATAAACATTTTCCTGCCTTTCGCCAACAATCATTCTCCGTATGATTGGCCTTCCCACAGTACCCACAAGATACTCGAGTTTGACCTCCTTGTGAGGCACCTCTTGCTTGCTCCCTGCCACGCGAGGCTCCTCTTGAAGTAATTTCCTTAGATGTCCCTGAAATTTTCTCGCTACCATCTCCTCGACCCATCTTAAAGGGTGGCATATCTAAATCACCTTGTCCTTGCCTTTGACTTCCACCAGGTGCACCTCTCCTTTTTGCATGAAAAGCTCTCACTTGTACCCTAGCAATTTCTATTCGTTGGGCCTTCTCCAAAACCTCCGTAAACGTATTAATCTGGGCTGCCGCCAAGGCCTCTTGTATCTCCACATTGAGCCCTTGCACAAACCTCCGGACTCTTCTTTGCTCCGTAGCTATCAGTTCATGAGCAAATTTAGACAACTTTGTAAATTGAGTTTCATACTCAGCTATACTCAAAGTTCCTTGTCGGAGCTTAATAAAATCGTCCTCTCTTTTCGTGGACGATAGGTGGAAGGTATTTCTCGTTAAACTTTCGCACGAAATTCACCCATGTCCATGCGGTCCCCTCTCTCTCCTACTTAGCCCTCACTACATTCCACCAAGCCCTGGCGGGTCCATCAAACTGGAAAACCGCAAATTGCACTTGCCTATCCTCTATATAGTTTAAAGCGGCAAAGATGTTGATCATGGCCTCTAGCCATCTCTCAACTCCTTCCGGGTCTGGTCCTCCCAGGAACTTAGGTGGAGAGAACTTCTGGAATCTCTCTAAAGCCCTATCTTGCCCCATATCGGGGTTCCTAGGTTGATTTACAGGGGCTTGACCCTGTTGTTCCACTAAACGGGCCAGAATATTAGTCATTTGTTGGATTACAGTTGCCACTTGATCTTCCCCTACAGCCTGGGGTCCAGGTTGTGGCTCAATCGTTGCCTCTCTTTCCTCTCTCGGTTCTTGCACCGGTTCCTGTGCTTGTCTACCCCCACGGCCACGACTAGGACCGCGTCCTCGGTTAGTTCCCCTGGCTTGACATCTTCTACCCTCCATGTTTCGCGGCTAATCAACTATAGCAATATAGCCAACTAATCAATGATAGAGTATAGCCACTAAATAACTATATAAATATAAACAGAATAAAATAAGGCTCAAATAAACCTTTCCAAATCATAAAACAGGGGTAATGCAACACATTCAATCAAAACAAGTCACATCAAAACTCAAAGCACGTGAATAATAAGGATCCCAATTCCCACGAATATCTTCAATATATTTCAAGTCCAGACTATTTACATTCCCCGTGCCTTTGGTTTCGCCATCCAAACTTATCCTAATAGTACGCGAGATCACAACTTATCGTAAAGGTATCACTCTTTGGTACTCGAGGACAAGAATCCGAAAATATGAAAATTCACCACTTAAGCTGGCCAGGCTCAAGAGCAAATCACCCGTATTAGAGATTCCTACCAAACACACATATCTAAGGTCCCCAACAATAGACAATCGTTCAACACTTAACAAGTCAATCCCCACAGTCCGAGAACCTTCTCCCGGCACGAGCTCGATAGGAGCTCTGATACCATCTGTGATGGCCCAACCTCCCCCTGGACGTACCCTAGGGTTTAGCAGACCGCCTGCCCAGATCTCGCCAGGACTCACTCACTCGCATCAATTAAAATAAAGTGCAACCACAATAATAAACGAAATAACGGTTCCCAAGTTTGGAACATACGAATACATTCATTTCTATCTCAACCATCCATACAGTCCCAAATACATCAAAAGATTTAAGTTTTCAGTACATTCAACCCTAATCGAGTGACTAGTGCGAGTACAATTACAAAATTCAAAACAACTAGACTACGCTAGTCAGTACACGTCTCACGCCTCGCTCGTACCCCCTGTAAGGAAAACAAATGGAGTGGAATGAGCTAAAAGCCCAGTGAGGTTCCAAATAGCAAATTGACCATTATTTATAAGTACAAGTTTTCGATATAGCAAAGCAACGAGCATGAGGAGTTCATAAAAGTGAGCAGTAACACTTCAAGTAGCAATTTCAAAATGAGCGAGTATAAAAGTTCTCAGAAGAAACAATAATCCAATAAACAATAATCATTCCAAAGCATAAGGATACGGATGACTCTCAGGAGCCAACTTCCCATTTCATCATTAGGAGCTTGATCACGTAATAGTTGACACTCCGTCAACTTTCAACTAAAGGAACCAATCCAGTAGAGCACCATTTACACTACTCTCCGTCCACCATTCAAACCCCCTACTGGGCCCAAAATCCTCAATAAACACGGGTGATAGTACTCGAGTATACCGATTAGTCGAGGAGATATCACTCCACTCAACAAACATGAGACCCAGGGTTCGTTACCCAATCGACCAAGCCCTTGCCGGCTCGACTCGAGTAACTTGCCGCAGGGTTTCTGGAATTCCAGGAAGTGCGCACATCATAAACAAGTATATCAAATCGATTTCAACAATAAACAAGTATATATCAAATAAGGGCAAGTGCGATAAAGTACACTCTTGCCCGATCAAACCAATCATATATCATTTAATCATATTGATCAAGTATTGGAAACAAGTGTTCAGTTCAATCAGGTATTTGGAAGCACTCAAAAAAATAAAGTGCCCCTAGTAATCACGTCTCGGTTATACTCCGGGTTCGGAGTCCAAATCTGCGATAAAACTTTGTTTCAAAACTTTAAAAATCGACTAAGGTTCGAAACTTAGACGTTTCGTTCAATAAGAATCAAGAAATGAAAATTCACTTGGAAAATATTCGTGAAACACTCGCTCGCTTTTCAAACTATATAACTTTGTAACATTTATACTTGAAAATGCCATTGGAGTCAAAAGTACAAGGAAAACGTATTTCTAGTAGTCATGGTTGTATTTCTCAAGGGTACAAGTTCGGCCAAATCCTTACTTATATACCTCTGAAAAAGAAGACGTAAATATCCTAGATAGTTCAAGTGGTAATCACTCTTAACCCTTACTCAAGTCGCAAGTATATTTCTCTAGTCCTCGAGCGTAAATTTGGGCAGCATGCCCTTTGTATTTATCCAATTTTCCAACCATTTACGGCTTCATTATTTTCCTCAGCCAATCCCAAAGTCATACACAATATAAATTCATCACAATAGCCGTTCAATAGGCTCAAGGTAAGACAAGTACAAAAATCAAGCTATTGACATGTGCGGAAATGAAGTTTAACAAAAGACAGATTTGACGTGTTTTTGCGGAATGGACACATCTGAGGCTACGCTTATTGTATTGAGGTGAAACTTATACCGTTTCGAAGCTAAGGAAGAGAGCTAAAACTTTGATGAAGATCACTTAGTCCAATTTCCAGTGTAACCCAGTCAAATTCCCAATTCACAGAACCAAACTCCTACTAATTAGCTAATTAACCGTACTACCTTCAAATGGCCATATCTCAAGCTACCAAAGTCCGTTTAAGACGTTCTTAGAGGCGTTGAAAAACTAAGACAACGTACTAAAACTTTCATGTTTTTGAAAATGGATAAATCAGCATGGATCATAGTAAATAGACGTGGTCAATTGGATGAACTGTCCAAAACGGATCACTGGATGCATCCTAGGACAGTGAGGGTATTTTGGTCTTTTCACCGGCTACGTTGCTCCGATTGGTCTGAAATTTTGTAGGAATCTATAAAATATCATTCTATACAATTTTTATGTTTTATTCTAAGCTTAATTCGGCCTCTAACATCACAAATTGGAACCGGACATAACTGAGCTACAGTTTTCCAGAAATCTGAATTTTTTCATTTTCAAAGGAAACTTTCTTCATTTCTTGCCTCAATCACCACCACAACCTCTTATATAAGCTTAGATGCAACATATACTATCCATACAGCAAGTATAGGCAGAAAATTATCAAACCCTAACTCATGTAACTCAAGAACATACACTATATCCATCCAAATCATTATAATAGGTATCATCCACCACAAATTTAAGGTGCTATGCCAAATTAAACAAGATCAAGAGTAATAAATGGTAAATCATCCTTATTACCTTATTAAAGTTACTACCAAGAGCAGCCCTAGCTTTTCCTTCCAAACTTTCACCAACACACCACTAGCTAAACACTCAAAGAAGGTTTTAATCGGTTTAGTTTCTTGTTTCCTCACTTGGATGGCTCAAACTCAAGATGAAATGGTGTATCTCTCCCTTGGATTTTTCTCTCCCTCTCTCTCCGCCAAAGCAAGTAGAAATGATGAAGAAAGGAAGCAAAATGTTGATAATAAGGCAAGACAATTTGGTCTTGGTCAAGGCCCTAGATGGCCAACAAGTGTCACTACCAATTTCCACTCATTTTTTTGTTTCTTTTCCTTGCCAATTTGGTCAAAATTTTCGGCCAAAGCCAGTTGGAAATGAGGGGATATTTTGCTCAAATTTTAATGAGCTTATATGGTAAGAAAATGGTGATCAAGTGGTGGGTTCAATCGGTAGTGATCGATACCCGTCGGTTCGAGCCATTTTTTTTCTTAAATCACGTATACTAGGGTTTTCACCTTCTAATCACTAACTTATTATTATCACTTCAAATCATATAATATTTCCTCATCCAAAAGTCACTCGTACCTACCAAATTTGATCCTCACTCCGTACGAAAAATCACCCTACGGAAAAACGTGAAAACCCTAACTTGCTCCAACTTGAAAACGAAAAGTAAAAACCTTTACTTTCATGTTCATTTGCACTTATTGTGGGGTGATTGGGTGGTAGGGCTATTATAAAATCATAATTTCCAATTAAAAGGGCATTTTTAAGAAAACGTGAGGGATTTTACAATTCCATAAATTGAATTTAGGGTTTCGGTTGAAATATGAGAAATTTGAGAAAACGGTCAGTCACAAATGAAACGAGGGTTTTGATTAGACTTTATTTCTAGAATTTTGGGTTTCTAGTCTGTAAAACAAAACAATAAAATAAAGAAACCGTAGTATTCTCTTTGAGACTAAACAACAATAGTATCCTAAAAGTTGGGGTATCACACTAATTAGCGGGCTAGAGCCCAAACTAACAACCATCACTTGGCTCCTCGTGGGCTTGGATTAATGGGTAGGTAACTTGATTAACATCCTTCAAGCCTTCAAGGTCCCACCACCCGTGCACACATCAGTCCCCTCCACTTGAATAGGATTTGTCCTCAAATCTATATGGGGATGACTGATACTAACAAGAGTTAGTAGTATGACACCTCAAATCGATAGTGCGCTTGGAGGTTAGCCACGTTGGGAACAAATGAAAGATCACGAGCCAAGTTAAATGTCGTTTGGTCAGCTTCATGAGGCTCTCAAACAAGAACATGCGCCAAGATAGGAAAGAGCTTGTGTAAGGCTCGTGAAAATTTCAAGTAGCAATCCAAAGCTCTCTAATCAGCCTTCGGCCATGGATTGTCAGATTGTCACTTACACAATAAATCTCATAGTTAGTGGTCATAGGCATACAATTGTGCAACAGCCTCCCATTCTCATGCACAGGATAAGGATCTTCATAATGATGCTCATGGGAGCTAGAGAAATTCCGAATCGGGTTGTTCAAGGTGGTATGATTCTTCCCTGGTGGTCGCTGATTTGGCACAACTTGCCTATCTGGAGGTGGAACATTGAACCAATCGGGTTGCACTTCCCTAGAAGCATGAACCAGTGAGGTAAGGATAGCATTCGGATCTTGATTGACACACTTGTGTGCATCACCCAACATAAGCGGCAGCAATGAAGTGAAGTTCACTTCATACGAATCACATGCATTCGCGCAACATGCAGCTGGAACAAGCAGGAAATCAGGTTGCAACTCTTTAGTCATAGTTGGAAAATTTTGGACAGCTTTACAACCTACAAACACAAAATAACCTTCAACTTGAAACAATTCAGAAATTGAATAAAGAAAGAATGTGACATTATTAACTAAATGGTAAGAAGGTGTAGAACAAGATTTAAATGAGAAAACTCCCTTTGACACTTCAATATTCCTTCCACCAATTGATTCAACTTGAGATTCCAGTGCTAGTCCTTTACACTTCTCATCAACACCTACATAAGAGCAACAAGAGTTAGTGCTAGTAACATGCTCAAAATAAGGCAAAGGTGATGAATGAACCATAGGTAAAGAACAAGAAGTAGAATCTGGAATTTCCCTTTTAAGATGAGCTCGAATGAATCCTCCAATGGCGCGGACAGATTTGAATGGACATTGTTCCATGAATTGATACCAAAGAGATTTAGTTCCTAGAAGACAAACTCCATGGAAACTCACAAAGTGTCCAAGTGACTTCGGGATGGAACATGCCATGACCAACTCTACTTGACTTTGTTTAACCTGCACAAATGAGGATATACTAAACAAAACACATGTTACACTTTTCGCCTTTGTAAACACGGTCAGCCCCTCCTCTTTACTCTTCACTAAGGCCAAATTATTCTTGCCTTTTCCCCTCCATTCTTCTCGGGCCATTGCTCACTCATTGTATATGAGGTTTGATTTTCATTGTCTAGCTCATGTTCATGGCTCAGTTGCAACTCATTCATATTTGGCTTTTCAATCAACGAGAAACTAGAATGAAATTTTCCTTTATTAGCACCGGTTGACACATGATTAAGTTGGTCCAAGTGTGAATCCAACACTTGGCTAATTCTTTCCATCATAGAATCAACCAATACTTTAGTTCCGACTTCGGAAATCATCGCTTGATTTACGAAGCGTTGACTCAATTCGAGAATTCTCAAACTCCTTGTCTTGATTGTCAAGACACTTCTCAGATGAATCTCGTTGGCTTGAGGTGGACCTCAATTTAGAGGTTTGGCGCAAACTTCTTTGCTCCTTCTCATATTCAGCACAATCTCGTTTATACCCTTCATATACACGCGAAGCACGGTAACGTTCCATCTCCTCCCGGAGTGAACGAAACTCATGTTGTGATAGATTCCATGGAACTAGAGTGCTTGGGAGTAGGCCGCTTGGAACCCCTCCTCTTGAGAGGCTCATTCTCCAAGAATTCTTGGTTGTATGAGTAAGAGGCAACTTCCCTAGGCATGATTACGTGACCTGCCAAAATGGTTAGCAAAGAAAAAGAGATTCCTCAGGACACACAAGCTCACGTGTATGTGCTCATCACTCATGTATCATTCAAAGCACTCAAATAATCTTACCAAAATTCCTTACCTTGCCTGTTTGAGTAGTTGAGAAATGCCGCGCAAAAATCCAAAAATTGTTCACCCAACTTTAGCACAAGAGTAACCAAGAACAAAGACACAATTTGAAAACAATTCAGACACGATGGTGTAAGATTTTGGCAATTTCCTAAGGTGGACATATTTGGAATATGCGAGAATGGAAAAGGAAATAAGCAAATGCGGGATTTGGAAGTTTCCTAATTTAAATGGACTTAGTCAAGTGGAAATAGGAGAGTTATCCAAGCTGTCCACTTAGTTTCCTAATTGAATTTGGAAACAAGTTAGTTTTTGGTAACCCTTTGGAAAACCTTTTCTTCTTGTAACAACGTTTAGAAACTTCCAAATTATACTTCAAGAAGGATTGTACAAATCAGATTTGGTTTAGGAAACCTTTTGGGAAACCCCTTTCCTTCTCGTAACAACTTTAGAAGGTTCCAAATTCTATTCCAAGAAGGATTGCGCAAATCAAAAATTTCCTTCCCACAATTCGGTTGCCTTCCCTTTTTTTTTTTCTCTTGTTGTGTTTTGCCAACTGATCCTTCCTTCTCTCTTTTTTTTTTGTTTATGTTTTGTTCCCATTTTTTTTTACTTGTAACAAACCAACACAACACAAAGATTTGACCGAATGGACTATTGTTTGTCCAGATTTGTGTTCGGCCAATTCAATCACACAAGAAACCTTCAAGATCCTCAAGATCCTTCAAGAACTCCCAAGTAAGTTATCAAAAACTTCAAGAACTTCAAGATTGTGGTCAAGAAATTCAAGAAACTCAAGATTCTTGTAGGTTCTCTTCAAGATTCACAAATACCAACAAGTTTTACCAAAATTCAGATTTGAAAAATAAGTAAACAACTTGGACGAAGCAAGCAATACTTGGACAGATTTGAAACAAAGAAACCCTAGCGCAAACGAAACCCTAGCCGCCGCCCCACTTGTTTTCTTGTTGCTCAAGTGATGACTAATGACCAAGAACCTTACGGCAAATTTTGGACAGAAATTATCAACAAACTAGACACAAACACAAAAGAGATAACACACCAACAGATTTTGTGTTCGGATGAACAGTAACGTGAACAGTGTTGATGAACAGTACGGTGAATAGTGACATATATATTTTTTTTAAACAAGGCAGCAGACAAAACACAAAATCCCTACGACACAACTACGAAAAACAAGGATATAACGAAAGATACCTCCACCTAAGCTCTGAAGCCAACTGATACGGTCCTCGATCAACACGTTTCGAGACACGTAGCACGTTTGCCCAAGGATCTAGCGAGATTGTCCAACGCTTAGATTGCGGGACCTAAAATCAACACGGACGACACGAGTTGGTTTAAGGTGGTAGAACGACGACTCCAATCGAGGTGAATACTCAAGTGGATAGGTCGGACGAACAATCAAGGACAACACGAGATTGCTCAAGAAACCTTGCCAAAAGCAAGTAAAGGAACGAAATTCTCACAAGAAGAAAATCGAAAGAAGACAATTTTATTAATCAATCGAGTCTACCCTTAATGCTTACAAAGCAAGCCTTTATATAGGCAAACTAACGAAACCCTAATGCTAGTAAAAAGGAAATAAAGGTTCGTCCAGGCCTTGGACAAGGTGGGCTGAATCCATGACTCATCAAGTCCTACAACTAGTAACTAATCCAAACAATAACTTGACGGCTCAAGACTAAAAAGGCCCAACAGTTGGCCGACTCCCTTTAATTGGAAAAAATACAAAGACTAACTAGCGGGCTAGAGCCCAAACTAACAACCATCACTTGGCTCCTCGTGGGCTTGGATCAATGTGTAGGTAACTTGATTAACATCCTTCAAGCCTTCAAGGTCCCGCCACCCGTGCACACATCAGAATTGATTTTGAAAATGATTTGTTCTGATAAAATGTAGCCTTTTGAATCTAGTTTTCAATGCCACTGACCATTCTTAATTCCAAGTTGTATTGAGTGAGATATGGTACAATTTGTAAACTGCAGCAGAGCTAGAAAACCCTACTTTTTGCTGGCCAACTGATTTGGTTGTTTGTGAGATGCTTTGCTTTGAAAATTTTGATGTCAACCAACTACGAACTGCTTATGAAATGTTTCTTGGACCATGGTTTCACAAATGAACCAAAATGGGACTGATTTCGTGGTGCAAAATGTTTGAAAAGGAAAAAGGAAACAAGAAGACAGATTTGTCTTGGAAGTTCCTTAAACTTTGGTAGTTTTGTTAACTACCTTCCAATGTGAATTTTCAAATGAAATTTGATAGAGGAGTAGTCCTCATATGGAAGTTGAATTGTACCAATTTTGGTGTCAATCTAAGACCATTTCGATATACAAATGATGTCCCAAAGTTGCTTTTCAAATCTGGAAAACTTTTCCTTTTCTCTTGGCCGAATGGTCAAATCTGATTTGGGAAGTTATATTTCGAAAACCTTGATGTCAATTACCTCTAAATTGCTTATTGGATGTTTATGGAACATTGTTTTCGACGCTTGAATTAATTGAGGTTGATTGTGTGGAATAAAACTTTTAAAAAGGAAGGAAATGTGAGAAGGCAGATTAGCCTTGGAACATTTCTTGAACTTCAGTTGTTTTAATGACTGCCTTCCCGTGAGATTTTTTGCATGAAACTTGGTAGAAATATTGTTAACACATGGAATATTTAGCGTACCAAGTTTGGTGTATTTCCAATGCCAAATTGATGGCCAAATGATACTTCAAAGATAACCTTTCAAACCTGAAAAATGACAGAACAGTTTATAAAATGTGACCAACTTTGAACTGATGTATCTCGACACCCAAAACTCCAATTTTAGTTCTGCTTGTTGTGTTTGAAACCTTGATTGGATTTCTTATTGTGTTACGAATTTCGGAGGCTAGTTCACATTCTATGAATTTTTCCGAATTCCCAAAGTTTACCGAAAACTAAGACTGAAACTGTCTTGTAAGTATAAGTCAGCCACTTTAAGCTGAAATTTGAATGTCTTCCATTTAGAATCTTGGAAAAGTGTCTTCTGGAAACTTTTAGTACTTTGAAACTAGTTTGCAACGGTATAAATTTTTCCAATTATGGACCTACTGAGTGCAAGATACAATTTTTCAAAGATTGTTCCTTAAAGCTAAATTTTCGAACTTGTTGGGAAATGATTTTTGGAAACTCTTCCCTATCCTTTGATATTGATTGATCATTTTAGACTTGATTTCATGAAGGAAATCAGTTTTTCCTTGTGTTATTAAACACCATTTTTTAACCTAAAATTTTGAGCAAGCAAAGCTCTATTTCATGATATTTTCTTAGATTGTACAAGTGTACAATCTCCCTTGTTAATAAGGGATTTATATAAGTAATAGTGTGTTATAGCCAATTGTTATTTGCTCAGGCACTCAAGGGGACCTTCAAGAGGATCTCGAAGCGAAAGCCTAAGAGTTATTTGAGCACTTACTCCCTATTTTGATTGGTGAGTGTCAAGTGCATGAATTGTTGATAAATGCTTTAATTGTTAATTGAGTATTATGGAATTGTTGAGACGAGTGTGTACTTTACCGCACTCGCTCTCCCTTATTGAATTGTGCTATGTGAATTGATATTCAAATTGTGTGAAGTGAATTGCTTTGTGAATTAAGTGAAGTGTTGCTATCGCAAACCATATTTGTGTTGTGATGTCGAGTGGAGTGAACCTCCTCGACTTATGTGTATACTCGTGGGGACGCACTCGTCCTCTCTTTCTTTTAATTATGCGATACTTGTTACTGGAATACATATGATCGGTAATTGTTTATAAACATGTCTAACTCGTAAGCCCTGAGCGGATGAATGCACCACACCAATCTGGGTGGGAGGTGCCTCTCATACCATCTCAGTGCTATAATCGGTTCCCTGATCTATAGCATGTACCACACCAATTTGGGTGGGAGGTATCTCTCATGTCGACTCAAAACCCTAAACAAATAATCGATTCTCTAAGCGATAGCATGTACTGCACCGATTCGGGTGGGAGGTACCTCTCATGTCGACTGAGTACCATAAACAATTGTAATCGGTTCCCTAAGAGATAATATGTATCACACCGATTCGGGTGGGAGATGTGAGGACTCGAAAAATTTGTTTATTTTAAACTCCTAATTCTAGCTCATTTAATTATTTATTTGGCCAATAGCCCCGAATATTATTTTCTAACCTTTTTAGACCTAATTACATGGATCTATAGCTTAATTATATTTTTAAAGTGACTTGTTTCAAAATTTAATTTTTTGGAAGCTCGTTAAGTGAGAATAGTGAATGCGCGTTTGGAAGCAATAACTGATTTGAGAGTACAATGAGCTTGAAAAATTGGAGACTTGTACATTAGTCTTAAAATATGTATTTTTATGTTCAAGTGTTAGTTAGTTATACTATCATTATAAGAATTTCTTGAAAATTCCACTTTATCGCGCACAAATCGGAAGTACGCGTTTTTACGCGCGCGATTAATTGAGGGACTTTAGACCTTTATTTTTAGACCATTAAGAGTGAATAATAATAGTATGAATGCAAGTGCATTAGAGGTTTAGTGCACTAGTGCAACAAACTCGAGAGGAATCGAGCACAAAACGTGTGCGTGCGCGCGGGAGAAAGAGTTGACTTTTGAATTAATTAGAACCACACATTTTAGCTTATCTTGGAAGCTTCATTAGAGCCCAAAACACTCTTTTTTTTGCTCCATTCCAAACGTGCATATCAAGAAGAAAAGAACCAAATTTCTCCTCCAAGTTCTTCTTCATTTCATCACTAAATTTCCACCAAATCACCTCAAACTTTAACCACACTTTGCAATCTACTTGGAGAGCAACTCAAGCTACAAAAAGAGCTTCAAATCCATGGTTTTTTTTTAGCAAGAAGGACCGAAATTTCTGCCTTAATCATCTAAGAAAGGAAGTGACGATCAACCTTGCAAATCTTGACTTATGGAAGTTGTTTAGCACTTATGAGTTCATAATTTCTTATGGGTAGCTTTAAATTGTTGAAAAATTGGTGAGTGGGCTCTATGAACTCCCACTATAGCTTGATGGACTGATTTTGTGAGTTTTGATGTTAATAATGTTGGATTAGTGCTTAAATTAGTAGAAATGAGTGATATTATGGATGAAAGCTCAAAGGAAGTGAAGGGGAGAATTTTTCTATTTCTGCCCCTGTGAATGCCGTGACCTTTAGAGCATTTTTTTGAAGTTCTATTGACTTGTTTATGATGTATATATGTTGTATGGGTTGTTGGAAAGTTTTCACAAAAAATTACGTTATTTGGTTGGCCAAATATGGTGATTTCGAAAGTTCATTCAAAACTGGAATTTTTCCCGTATTGCACTGGCAGTGTTTTTCAAACAGCTATAACGTTTTGCTCCGATGTCGAAATCGAGTGCTATTTGTGGCACTGGAAACTAGACATTCCCATCTTTCCAACGGCATAAAATGTACATCCTGATTCCACTTGAGTGATCCGAACCAACCTTGTAAATTTGCCTGTTCTGTTTCTCATTTTACTGGAAGCTCTGTTTTATGTAGCGAGTTGATGCCCAAATATGAGCTAGTTATGGATAGATTTTTAAAACAATTTCTTCTGAGAAATTGTATCTTTATGAATCTAGTTTTCAACGCCACTAACCATGCTCAATTCCAAGTTGAATTGAGTGAGTTGTGGCCGAAGTTCGAAACTGATTCAGGGATTGAAAACCCTCTTTTGGCTAGTTGATGCCTTAACCTTGAGTGGGACTCGTTGTTTCGAAATTCTTGGTGTTAATCACCTACCAAACATATCTTGGATGCTTCTTAGACATTTTCTACCTAAATGAACCATATTTGAGATGTTTTCATTGGCCGAATATTTAGAAAAGGAAAATTTGCATACAAAGACAGATTTGTCTTGGAAATTCGTGGGACTTTAGTGATTTTGTTAACCGACTTTCCGTACGTATTTTTCTATGAAATTTGACAGAGGAATAGCCCTTATATGGTAGTGTAATACTGCTAATTTTGGTGCCTTTCCGAGTCCATTTCGATGTTCAACCAAAGTCCCAATGTAAGTGAATTAAATCTGGAATTTGGTCTAACTGTCTCACTTTTCAGCAACTTTGAGCCGCCATATCTTGGTGCTCAAAACTTCAATTCTTGTTCCGCTTATTTTGTTTTAAACTTTGATTGTAACTCTAATCGAGTTTCAAATTTGAGAGGCTAGTTCAAATTCTGTGAATTTTACCGAATTTCCAAAGTTGGCCAAAAACCAACCCCGAAACTGCCTCGATAGCCTAAAACAGAAACTGAGCCAAATTTTGAATGTCTTCCATTTGGAATCATGGAAAAGTGTCTTCTAAGAACTTTTAGTACTTTGGAAGAAGTTTCCAACGGTACCAAGTTTTCTAATTTTGGACTTGTAAAGAGTGAGATACGATTCTTCAAAGATCTTGTATCAAAGCTGAAATTTTTGAAACTTAAGGAAATGGAGTTTTTCGAATTCTCCTTTTTCCTTCGATATCACATGATCGTTTTACACTTGAATTTAGAGATAAAAACCAGATTTCTCTTGTGCTTTAAAACCCCACCTTTGAGTCTCGATTTACGAGTAAATAGGGCTCATTTTCATGAGATTTTCTTAGATTGTACTCTAGTACAATCTTCTTCGATAATTGGGATTTATAAGTGATAGATTATTATTAATTGCTCAGGCACTCAAGAGGACCTTCAAGGGGATCTCACAGGAGACACCTAACTTATCGCTTGTACTTGCTACTTGAATCATTCGGTGAGTGTCAAGTATGTGAAAACGTGTTAATTGCTTTGATAATAGAATATTTTGAAAATGCTGAGTCGGATGTGTACTTTATCACACTCGTTCTCATTTAAGTGAAGTGTACTTGAATTTCGTGACATGAAATACTTGAATTGCTTGAAGTGACTTGTTAAGTGAATTTAAGTGAAGTGTTTAAGTGATTATTTATGCTATGGTTGCATAAGTCGATGGGAGTGAATCTCCTCAACTCTTAAGTGTTAAGTGGGGGACGCCCAAATCTCACTGACTAACCCTGAACTCGAGCCGGCATGGGCTTGGTCGGGCTCCTTGGCGAACCATGAGAAATAAAATCTTGACCTATTAAGAGGTCTTACTTGGCATACTCAACCAGTATCACCTCAAACAAAAGACAGGCGGGCCCGATACTGTGATACCCCGACTTTTAGGATAATGTTTTTGTTTAGTCTCAAAGAGGATATTACGGTTTCTTTATTTTATTTTTGTTTTAAAACATTGTTTTATTTTAAAGACTAGAAACCCTACTTGTACTTTAAAACCCTAGTTTACTTGTGACTAACAGGTTGTGTTTAAAATCCCTCATATTTGACTCAAAACCCTAATTTTATTCTATGGAATTGTAAAATTCATCACATTTTTCTTAAAATTTCCTTTTATTTGAAATACATTACCTTATTATAGCTATACTACTTATTTACATCCTCAAGGGTTAGAATAAAGAATAGAATTAAGAGTTTTACCCTTAGTTTTATAGTTCGGGTAAATTAGAGTTTTCACGTATTTTGGTAATGTGATTAAGTGTGGAGGTTTGTGTGCTAAATTTAGTAATTAAGAGTGAGTTTTAGATGAGAAATAATATGAGATTAGAAGTGAGAATAATGAGTTAGTGAATTATAAGTAAAAATCCTAGTACGTGCGAGTTAAGGAAAAACGGGTAGAACCGACGTGCACCGTTTGTTACCGAGTAAGTGTACCACGTGAACACCACTTTATTACCTTAATATATATATATGGACGGGAGACGTAGTCGTGGACGTGGACGTGGCCGTGGAAATAAACAAGCTCAAGAGCCAAGAGAGGAAAGGGAAACTACAGCTGCACAAGAGCAAGGACCGAGGGTTGAAGCCGGGGACCAAATGGCGACGGCAATGCAACAAATGACAAACATCTTAGCAAGGTTGGTGGACCAACAAGGTCAAATACTTGTGAATCAACCTCCGAACCCTGAAATAGGAGAAGATCGGGCTCTTGAGAGGTTTCAGAAATTTGCTCCTCCGAAATTCCTTGGAGGGTCTGATCCGGATGTAGCCGAACAGTGGCTGGAGGCCATGATCAACATCTTTGCAGCTTTGAACTATACCGAACAAAGGCAAGTGAACTTTGCGGTATTTCAATTTGAAGGACCGGCTCGAGCATGGTGGAACGTGATTAAGGCAAAGTGGGAAAGGGAACAAACCGTATGGACATGGGTTAACTTCCTAAGCGAATTTAATGAAAAGTATCTCCCACCTTTAGTTCAAGAAAGGAGGGAGGACGAGTTTATTGGACTACGCCAGGGAACCTTAAGTGTGGTTGAATATGAAACGAAGTTCACCAAACTATCCAAGTTTGCTTTCGAATTAGTGGTCACGGAACCGAGAAGGATAAGACGATTCATACAGGGATTGAATCTGGAAATTCAAGAAGCACTAGCAGCGGTTCAAGTGAATACATTTACGGAGGCCCTTGAGAAAGCCCAACGAATCGAGAATGCAAAAGCACAGATAAAAGCCTCCCAAAATCGAAAAAGAGGTACACCTGGTAATGTGCCTGAGGAACCAAGTGAATCGATAGTCCCTTCCAAAGTGCAGAAAGTGAACTTTTTGTCCTATCCACCATGGACAATAGGGACGTTAGATGAACGATCTACAAAAAGAAGTCAAGTAGGCCATGGGGAGATTTTTCAAAAAAGCCAACAAGTGGCTTCTTCCTTGACTTGTGACTACTGTGGAAAGGCCAATCACACTGAGAGTGATTGTTGGAGGAAAGGACGGAAGTGTTTGATTTGCGGAAGTGGTGACCACCAGGTTAGCAACTGTCCGAGGAAACAGTCACGTGAAAGTAGTACTCAGCAACTGGGGGGCACTAAATCAAAACAAACGAATGAAAGAGGGAACCAAACAAAAGTACCGGCAAAGGTATATGCTGTAGACAGCCAACCAACTCCTGAGCCATCTGAAGGTAAAAATTTTGAGGACGAAATTTCTTAAGGGGGAGAGATTGTGAGGACTTGGAAATTCCTTATATTTTCTCAAATTCCCTTTTATTTGAAAATTATTTGGTAATTATTATTCATACCATCCTACGGCTAAATCACCCTAGAAAAGTGCCAAAAGTCATAGGAAATTAGGGTTTTCCTATTCGTTTTCAATTCAAGGTGAAATAAGAATTTTCGTGTATCCGCAGTGTAATTATCCGGTACAGAGTACGGATCAAATTTGGTGCTTAAGAGTGACTTTTAAGTGAGAAATAATATGTGATTTGAAGAAATGATAAAAAGTTAGTGAATAGGAAGTAAAAACCCTAGTACGTGTGTTTTTAAGAAAAACGGCGCGAACCGGCGGGTCCCGCGCACTACCGTTTGAACGCACCACTTGACCACCACTTTCTTACCATACAAACTCATTAATACTTGAGCAAAATATCTTCTCATTTGCCAGCTAGTTTGACCGAAATTTAGGGCTCAAAATAGCAAGGAAAAGAAAGAGAAAAATGAAAGGTGGTGGTGGCGACACTTGTCGTCACCTAAGAGTTTCTTGACCAAGAGAGTAACCATCATTCTTATCCCAATTTTTGCACCTTTCCTCTTCATTATTTCAGCAGCTTGGCCGACCAAAGAGAGAGAGAAAAGAGAGAACAAGAACAACTTTCTTCTTCTTGATCTTAGCTATCCAAGTGAGAAATCAAACTTCCAAACCGATTAAAGTGCTAGTTGTGGGCTTAAGAAGCTAGGGCAAACAAAAATTTCCAAAGGAAGTGGAGTATCACTCTTCCAAGCTTGTCTTTGAGGTATAAGATCTGATTATGGTTTTTGGTCTTTTAAATTTTGGTTTAAGATGTCATCTAGTTCATGTTTTGGCTTGATTACAAGATATGCAAGTGGATGTGATGATTTTTGGATGATATATGCAAGTTAGGGTTTAATAAATTTCTGCCTAAACTTGTTGTATAGTTAGTATATGTTGTATATAAGGTTATATAAGGGGTTTTGGTAGTAAGTGAAGTAAGAAATCAAGAAAGGTTGCATTGAAATCAACAAATTCCAGATTTCTGGAAATTTTCACCCTATTCTGCCCGTTTTTGTTGCACCATGTTAGAGGCCGAATTGGGATTGGAATAAAACATGAAAGTTGTATATAATGGTATTTTATAGGTTCCTACAAAATTTCAGCTCAATCGGAGCAAGTAGCCTGTGAAAAGACCAAAATACCCTCACTGTTTTAGGATGTTTCTCAGTGTTCCGTTTTAGTCAGTTCATCCAGTTTATCATGTTTATTCACTAGGATCCGTGCTGATTTAGCCAATGTCCAAAACATGAAAGTTTTAGTTTTCTGTCTTAGCTTTTAAACGCCTCCAAGAACACCTTAATCGGACCTTGGTAACCTGAGACTATAGCCATTTAAATGTAGTGCGGTTAATTGGCCGACTAGTTGGATTTTGGTTCTGTAAATTGGGAATTTGACTAGGTTGCATTGGAAACTGGACTAAGTGATCTTCATGAAAATTGTAGCCCTGTGTCTTAGCTTCGAAACGGCATAAGATTCATCCCAATCCATAAGCGTAGCCTCGGATGTGTTCTTTCCGCAACCACACGTCAAATCTGTCTTTTGCTAGATTGCATTTCCGCACTTGTTATTAGTTTAACTCTTGTTCTTATATTGTTTTGAGCCTATGGAACGGCTATTGACTTGAATCATTGATATGTATGACTTTGGGATTGGTTGAGGAAAAATAATGAAGCCATAAATGGCTGGAAAATAGGTAAACACAAAGGGCGTGCTGCCCAAATTTTCGCTTAAGAGCTAAGTTTCTATTTGAACTTATATATTTTCGATTGGCAAATCCTATGACTGTTTTTCCATCTTAAAACATGATCCTTCTTCAATTGGAAACTCCAAATATTTACTTACTCTTACCCAAATAGAGAGGAGTGGTTTAGGGTTTTTCTTGGGTATTTTGTTCTCCCTTTTACATGAATTTCATTAAGGCATTTAGTCTATAATATCTACTTGAATATGAGATGATTTTGAACCATATAAACTGATTCCGAAAACAGTATTTCTTAGCCTATCTAGTTGGATTCCGACTTGTCGTTAGTTCAAGGATTTCCATTGGAAAATTTTATGACCCTTTTGAATTTGGTTTCACGCTTGGATTACGAAACCCTAATTATTTCCGACCACAGATTCAAATACCCTCTTTTCACTTAAGAATCATCTTTATACGTCCTACTAGTAATTAGTCGGACTTCCTTTAATTTTACCTAGTTGATTTACTAGATAACTTGTAATATGTTCTCTTGCTTAATTTTAGGTTTCATTGGTGATTGAGGAATTGGACGTTATTTTGCTTGTATAGGTGAGTGTTCCTTGTTTGTTATGTTTCTTGATTATATGGCTTGTATATATGACTGATAACATGTTAAACGCTTTCAATGATTAGCCAAAACGAGTTTTCTAGGCGAGTGTGTACTTTATCGCACTCAGCCTAAATGATTGTGAACTTTTCAATGATTGAACGATTGAAATGTTACTTGTGCATGAATGTAAGCCTTTTTGGCTGAACTGGCCACTGCCCCTTGTTACCGATCGACTCGAGCCAGAAGCGGACTCGGTCGGGGAATATGGTGACTTGGGTGAACGTTTGGTATACTCGAGTATTACCTTGTAGGTTGGTGGAGGTTGGTGGAGCCTGGCCAATATCCAGGAAAGGGTGAATGAAATGAACGAACGAACGAGGGTTTTATGTATAAACGAAAAATGCATTTTCAAATGAATGAAGGAAAGGGGAATGACAGGAGAACGAACGAACGAACGAACGAATGAACGAACGAACGAACGAACGTATCCTTTTCATGTATGGTTTATTGTACATGTTGTAAATGTTTCTTGACTTATTGTTTGATTTATGGCTTGATTCTATGTTCGGAACCTCACTGAGCTTTTAGCTCATCCCTTTAGTTTTGTTTTCCTTAACAGGGGAAGGCGAGCAAGGGCAAGAGCTCTGTATCGACTGGCTGGGTCTAGTTTTGGTTTTGTTTTAGTTCTCACCCTAGTGCTTGGCACGGGCTGGTTGTATGGTGACTTGAGAACTTTTGTATTCTCGACGGTTGTACTTCTTTCTGAGATAGCAATGTATATAAGCTTTGTTTTAAGTTTTGGATCCTCGTTTTGCTCTTTCTTGTGGTTCTATTTCTGATTTGTGTGAGTGGTCGACTGAGTCCTGGCGAGAGCTGGGCAGGCGACCCGCCAAACCTTGGGGTACGCCCTAGGGGGAGGTGGGGCCGTCACAACTATCTCCTTTAAAAGATTATATACCATATATACACATCATACAACACCTAACCCACAAGAAACCCTAACTCAAAAGTCATCCATCTAATCAGCAAAATCACTTGGAAGAAGCATCACAAGCACAATACTAACATTAATGCCCAACTTAATCATGATTAATGGAGAAAGAAAGGTTGATCAGCCATTATACCTCAAGACAAGAGCTTGCAAGAATGATCCTCCACCTCTCCTTGAAATTTTTGGTTCCTTAAACTTCCCAAGCTTCCAAACTAGTGATTAATCGGTTTAGTTTTTCTTGTTTTCACTCAAATGATTCAAACTCAAGATGGATTGAAGGTGTTTCTCTTGCTCTCTCTCTCTCTCCCTTAAGCTCGGCCAAAACAGAAAAGATATGAGGAAAGATGAACTCAAATGGAAGATAAGAAGGTGAGACAAAAGGTTGGTCAAGGAACCATAGGTGGTTGACACTTGTCATCACCAAAACCAACTAAACTTTTGTTTTCTTTTCCTTGCATTTTGGCCACATATTTCGGTTGTATGGCTGAGGATGAGGGGGATATTTTGTAAAAATATCAAGGGTATGTGGTGGTAAGGAAGTGGTGGTCAAGTGGTGGGTTCAATCGGTAGTGATCGATACCCGTCGGTTCAAGCCGTTTTTTCTTAAATCACGTATACTAGGGTTTTTAACTTCTAATCACTAACTTATTATTATCACTTCAAATCATATAATATTTTATCATCCAAAAGTCCCTCTTACCTACCAAATTTGATCATCACTCCGTACCAAATAATCATACTACGAAAAAAAAGTGAAAACCCTAATTCACTCTAACTTGAAAACGAAAAGAGAAACCCTACTTTCTAGGTTCATTTGCACTTATTGTGGGGTGATTGAGTAGTAGGGCCATTATAAAGTAATAATTTCCAAATAAAAGGGTATTTTTAAGAAAAAATATAAAGAATTTTACGGGTTCTCACACTCTCTCGCCCTTAAAAGAATTTCGTCCTCGAAATTCATCCATGCACTCCTAAATAACGTAGGGTATTTTCTTGTATATCCATTTCTAGCTCTCAGGTCTCACTGTAGCCAAAATTTAGCTTAATAATAGAAATCACGAATCGTACCTTCTACTATCTCCGATGGTTCAGGTAATGCCTATTGGTCCAAGGCGTACACTCTAGCTGGCACTCTTGGCTTAGTCCCTCCTACATTTGCTTGTTCAGGGTTTAGGTGTGACCTACGGGGACAAGTTGCAAGCTGGTGCTCGACACTACCACACCATAAACATTTTCCTGCCTTTCGCAAACAATCATTCTCCGTATGATTGGCCTTCCCACAGTACCCACAAGATACTCGAGTTTGACCTCCTTGTGAGGCACCTCTTGCTTGCTCCCTACCACGCGAGGCTCCTCTTCGAGTAATTTCCTTAGATGTCCCTGAAATTTTCTCACCACCCTCTCCTCGACTCATCTTAGAGGGTGGCATATCTAAATCACCTTGTCCTTGCCTTTGAGTTCCACCAGGCACACCTCTCCTTTTTGCATGAAAAGCTCTCACTTGTGCCCTAGCAATTTCTATTCTTTGGGCCTTCTCCAAAACTTCCGTAAACGTATTAATCTGGGCCACCGCCAAGGCCTCTTGTATCTCCACATTGAGCTCTTGCACAAACCTCCGGACTCTTCTTTGCTCCGTAGTTATCAGTTCAGGAGCAAATTTAGACAACTTCGTAAATTGGGTTTCATACTCAGCTATACTCAAAGTTCCCTGCCGGAACTTAATAAAATCGTCCTCTCTTTTCTCCTAGACGCTACTAGGTGGGAGGTATTTTTCGTTAAACTCTCGCACGAAATTCACCCACGTCCATGCGGTCCCCTCTCTCTCCTACTTAGTGATGTGTGTACGGGTCAAAGCCCACGCAATGACTTACATGTTTCGAGTCCCATTGGGCCCAGTCACGCATGCATGGGCCAAGCTATTCAAAGAATCATTCCAAGTTCTGGTTAGAGTTGTCCAAGACCAACATGGAGTTCACAAAGATATTGAGGGCTTGGAGAGAGACAATCGAGCCATTTACGCCATGATCCAAGCCCACGAAGAGTCAAGCGGGCCACCAAGAGAATAAGACCTTAGACCCCATCAATTAGTTAGCAATGAGTTAATGATTAAGTAAGAGCATGGGCCGGCCCATCTTGTTCCAAGAGCATGGGCCGACTTTTTCCTTTTCCTAGCCCCTTTAGGGTTTTTGGTCACTTTAGCCTATAAATAGGCTTGCTTTGTAAGGTTTAAGGGACAGAACTTTTATCAATAAAATTGTCTTATTTTCGTTCCTTCTTCTAAGAAGAGTGTTCGAGCCTTTTACTTGTTTTGGCAAGGGTTTTGAGCAATCTTGCGTCTCGTCCTAGATTGTTCTACCGACCTATCCCGTGGAGTAGTCACCTTCATTGGAGTCATCGTACTACCGTCTTGAATTCAATCGTGTCGTCCGTTTGGTTCTAGATCCCGTAATTTCAAGCGTTGGACATCCTCGCTAGATCCTTGGGCAAACGTGCTACGTATCTCGAAACAAGTTGATCGAGGAATGTATCAGTTGTTTCAGAGCTTTGGTAGAGGTATCTTTCGTTATATCCATATTTTTCGTAGTTGTGTTGTAGAATTCTTAGTACTTTCCGCTGCCTTGTTCAAAAAAAAAATTACTGTTCATCGTACTGTTCACCGTACTGTTCACCGACACTGTTCATAGTTACTGTTCATCTGAATACAAATCTGTCCAGCCTTGTTGTTTGTGTTATCCAACTTGTTTACTCGGTTTTCAAATCTGGATTTTGGCAAAACTTGTTGAAATTTTGTGAATCTTGAAGAGAACTTACAATAATCTTGAGCTTCTTGAATTCTTGACCACAATCTTGAAATTTCTGAAGTTCCTGACAACTTCCTTGAAAGTTCTTGAAAGATCTTGGAGTTCTTGGTAGTTGTTATTTGTGGACTTCCTTGTTTTGTGTCGTGGTTGATAGTTGTAGTCAAGAAAAAAAAAACAGAAAACAAAAACGAAAAAAAAGAAAAAAAAGCGGAATCGGTTGGCAAGAGAAAAAAAAAAGGAAAGGAAAGAAAGGGGCAACCGAATTGTTTTAATAGGGAACCAAATTTGATTTGTGCAATCTTTCTTGGAGTAGAATTTGGAAGTTACCAAAAGTTGTTTCAAGAAGATTACCAAAAGTTGTTCAAGAGGAAAAGGATTTTCAAAAGGTTTACAAAAACTAACTTGTTTCCAAAATCAATTAGGAAACTAAGTAAAGCACTTGGATAACTCTTTGTACTCACTTGGACACTCTCTCTCCTACCTTTTTAGGAAACTTTCCCAAACTCTCTCATCCATTTTTTTTTTGGAAACTTTCCTAAATTCTCTCATCCATTTTTTAGGAAACTTTCCTAAACTCTCTCATCCATTTTTTTTTTGGAAACTTTCCTAAAGTCTCTCATCTATTTTTAGGAAACTTTCCTAAATTCTCTCATCCATTTTTAGGAAACCTTCCTAAATTCTCTCATCCATTTTTTTGGAAACCTTCCTAAACTCTCTCATCCATTTTTTTTGGAAACTTTCCTAAATTCTCTCATCCATTTTTAGGAAACTTTCCTAAATTCTCTCATCCATTTTTTTGGAAACCTTCCTAAACTCTCTCATCCATTTTTTTTGGAAACTTTCCTAAAGTCTCTCATCTATTTTTAGGAAACTTTCCTAAATTCTCTCATCCATTTTTTAGGAAACTCTCCTAAAATTCTCTCATCCATTTTTAGGACCTTTCCTATATTCTCTCATCCACTTTAGGAAACTCTCCTATATTCTCACATGGAGTTCTCACATTTAAATCTTGCTCTAAACCTTCTTACTATTTAGTTAATAACGTTCCCTTATTTCTTTATCCAATTTCTGAATTGTTTCAAGTTGAAGGTTATTTTGTATTTGTAGGTTGTAAAGCTGGCCAAAATTTCCCAACTATGACTAAAGAGTTGCAACCTGATTTCGTGCTTGTTCCAGATGCATGTGGCGCGAACGCATGTGATTTATATGGAGTGTGTCTCACTTCATTGTTGCCACTTATGGTGGGTGATGCACACAAGTGTGTCAATCACAATCCGAATGCTACCCTTACCTCCCTGGGTCATGTTTATATGGGTGTACAACACGGGTGGTTCAGTGTCCTACCTCCAGCTTGGAAAGTTGAGCCAATTCAACAATGCCTAGGACCGAACTGTACCATCTTGCACAACCAGATTCGGGGCTTCCCTAGTCCCAACGAACATCGTTATAAAGTGCACGTGAATGCCCATACTCGAAGACAAATTAGAGAGCTTTGTGTTGCAACCTGGAACGTTCACAAGCCTTACACACGTTCCTTCTTACCTTGGCGAATGTCCTTGTTCGAGAGGCCCTTGAAGCTGACTAAGAGACATGTGCACCGAATTATTTTAACCATAACTTATGCAAGTGTTATTCAATCTAAGAGGGCCAATATGTGGAGATTTGAGGTGTCATACTGGCAACTCTTGTTAGTCTCATTCATTCCCATTCAGATTTGAGGACAAATCCTTCTCAAGAGGAGGGGACTGATGTGCGTACGGGTCAAAGCCCACGCAATTACTTACATGTTTCGAGTCCCATTGGGCCCAGTCACGCATGCATGGGCCAAGCTATTCAAAGAATCATTCCAAGTTCTGGTTAGAGTTGTCCAAGACCAACATGGAGTTCACAAAGATATTGAGGGCTTGGAGAGAGACAATCGAGCCATTTACGCCATGATCCAAGCCCACGAAGAGTCAAGCAGGCCACCAAGAGAATAAGGCCTTAGGCCCCATCAATTAGTTAGCAATTAGTTAATGATTAAGTAAGAGCATGGGCCGGCCCATCTTGTTCCAAGAGCATGGGCCGACTTTTTCCTTTTCCTAGCCCCTTTAGGGTTTTTAGTCACTTTAACCTATAAATAGGCTTGCTTTGTAAGGTTTAAGGGACAGAACTTTTATCAATAAAATTGTCTTATTTTCGTTCCTTCTTCTAAGAAGAGTGTTCGAGCCTTTTACTTGTTTTGGCAAGGGTTTTGAGCAATCTTGCGTCTCGTCCTAGATTGTTCTACCGACCTATCTCTTGGAGTAGTCACCTTCATTAGAGTCGTCGTACTACCGTCTTGAATCCAATCGTGTCCTCCGTTTGGTTCTAGATCCCGTAATTCCAAGCATTGACATCCTCGCTAGATCCTTGGGCAAACGTGCTACGTGTCTCGAAACAAGTTGATCGAGGAACGTATCAATAACACTACAAGTAACAATCATCTCAAAGTATAAGGATACAAATGGCTCTCAGGAGCCAAATTCCCCATGCATCACCAGGAGCTTGATCACGTAATAGTTTACACTCCGTCAACTTTCAAGTAAGTAACCAATCCAGTAGAACACCACTTACGCTACTCTCCGTCCACCATTCAAACCCCCTACTGGGCCCAAAATCCTCAATAAATACGGGTGGTAATACTCGAGTATACCGATTAGTCGAGGAGATATCACTCTTGTGAGGACTTGCAAATTGCTTATATATTTCTTGAAAATTTCCTTTTATTTAAAAATTATTTGGAAAATATTATTCTATACCATCTTACTACTCAATCATCCTAGAAAAATGCCAATGATCCTCGGAAATTAGGGTTTTCCTTTTCGATTTCAAATCGAAGTGAAATAGGGTTTTTCGTGTATCCGTAATGTAATTATCCGGTACGGAGCGAGGATCAAATTTGGTGTTTAAGAGTGACTTTTGGGTGAGAAATAATATGTGATTAGAAACAATGATAATAAGTTAGTGAATGGGAAGTAAAAACCCTAGTACGTGTGATTAAAGGAAAAACATTGCGAACCGACGGGTACCGCGCACTACCGATTGAACGCACCAATTGACCACCACTTTATTACCACATGAGCTCATTAAAATTTGAGTAAAATATCCCCCTCATGGCCAGCTAGCCTTGACCGAAAATGTGGACCAAATGCAAGGAAAGAGAAAAGAAAAATGAGTGGTGGTGGTGAAGCCACTTGTTGGCCACCTAAGGGCCATTGACCAAATAATTTTTCTACCTTCTTATCACCTTGGAGCCATCTTTTTTCTTCATTTTTTCTGCTGCAAGGCCGAGAGAGAGGGAGAGGAAGACACCAAGGGAAAGTTGCTCCATTTCTTCTTGAATCTAGTCACCAAGTGAGGAAACAAAGAAAACAAACCGATTAAAGTCATCCTTGGGTGTTTAGCTAGTGGAGTATTGGTGAAATTTTGAAAGGAAGAACTAGGGTTGCTCTTGGAAGACACTTAAGCAAGGTAAGGATGATGATTTCCCCATTTCTTACTCTTGATCTTGTTTAAATTAGCATAGCATCTCAAAATTGTGGTGAATGATGGTTGTTATCATGCTTTGGGTGATTTTCCTTTTAGTTACATGAATTAGGGTTTGATGGATTGCTGCCTATACTTGATGTATGGTTAATATATGTTGTATCCAAGATTATATAGGGGGTTTTGGTAGCAAGTGAAGCAAGAAATGAAGAAAGTTATCATTGAAACCAAAAATTCCAGATTTCTGGAAAAGTATAGCCCTATTCTGTCCAGTTTTATTGCTCCATGTTAGAGGCCGAATTAGGCTTGGTACAAAACATGAAAGTTGTAGAGAATGATGTTTTATAGTTTCCTACAAAATTTCAGCCCAATCGGAGTAATGTAGCCTGTGAAAAGACCAAAATACCCTCACTATTT